>NC_136510.1:62114092-62376592 GCF_053919585.1 Euprymna scolopes
CGCCGGGCAGACATGCTAGTACATTTATAAAACTACAGAAATTCACACTTCTAATATTTTCCAATTCATTGAAAAATCTTCCAGTTATAAATTTAATTTTGAATTGTTTATTATCACCGTTTGCTTTAGGAATCTTAAAACGGATCCATAGTTTTCTTTATTAATATGTGTGTTACTGAGCGGTATGTACTGGTAAAATCTAACCCTAACCTCTTTTCTCTTTATTTTGTATACTTTCCTATATTGCATAAACACGTTCGATGCCTTCTGGTATTCTTGGAATTCTAGAATTCTAGCCTAGCGAATTCATTGATAAATCCGCTTTTTGACACATAAGTAATTATTCGATTTGCCATCATGCCATACATTATTTTGTCATCAATATTCAGCAACAATATCACATGCACCTTTTTTTGGCAAATACAATGCACCAACGATCGATTTTTATTCCGTCACATGTCTCTCATCAATAAAAAGAGCCGCGGGTGTACATTTTGTAGCTAACCTCATTATTTCCAGAAGAACTCTTTATTCTAGCCTTCTTCATAACACCCCTCATATCATCGATATAAAATGGTACTCCTAGTGGTGTTCATCTATTCAATATTTTTTATATACGATGGTTCTTTATTTGTTGTTAATAATACTTATGGCGTTCAAAATCATTAGATATTCACCTTAATGAAACAATTCTCAGATATCAGATAATATCAAATAAAAATGGTTGAACTGTGCATAGGTTCAGATTTTATCCTATTAAGATGAAATGATTTCACTGATTTCTAGTTTGATTCTAATTTCATTTAAAAGTTCTTCATGATTTTCATTTCTCAGAATAAAACAATGCGAATCTCTTTCAATATCACCTTTTGATTATCGATGCAATCGACCCCCAACTTGAATAGTGGATTTGTTAAAGACTCTTTTATTTTAGATTCGAAAATCGATTGCTTGCTCAACCGTTCGTAGACCTGTTTACGATCGCCACGAAATTAAGGGAAATTATAATGTCTCCATATTTTATTTTACCTTACCGACTGCCTAGAGAGTTTGATTCTTTTTTTATGAATTATTTATGTGTGTGCTTAGTTTAGATAAAAACTTACTCATCAAATCAATTCAAATGCATGGCACCTAATTCATCATTCCTCTCTACTTTTTTCTATTATTACTTGGGGGGGAGAGAAAGAAAAGAGAGAGAGGGAGAGAGAGGGGTACGTATCTTGTGAATGTTATTTTACTTCCTTCTAAATAAATAGGCTTCTTATAGACGGCTTTACTTGTTTAGAAAAGTCGTAATCTTGTCGCTTGTATTTTGAAAAAACAATCCACATTTGACAGAGATCAAACGGCTAAAGCAGAGGCGATGGCGGCCCGGTGTCTTCTATAAATTAAAGTGACATAAAAAAAAAAAAAATCGTACGGACGCCATTGTTAGTAACTGCCGTGTTGTTGATCAGTGTTTTTGTGTGATGATGATGATGATGATGATGATGATGATGATCTTTTGTCTTCGATTCATCAGCACGGTCCTAAATCTCTAAGTTCCCTCTAAACATAAGGGAAGCTCGAGGATCGAATCCCTTTTAAAACTTCAAATATATACTATGTTTATTATATATATATATATATATATATATATATATATATATATATATATATATATATATATATATATATATAAAGCTGAACGTCTGTGTGTGTGTCTGGTCACGAATAGGCTCCTATATGGTTGACTATTATGGAAAACTGATCACATATAATGATAGAAGATGTATCGAGACACAAGAATGGGCATGTTTGATCTGGCATAATGATGATTCGTTAAAATTGTGGGGGTTTGCGTTCGCACCTGGTCCACAAAGTATGGAAATAAAAAATTTAAAAATTATAAAAAAACGTTTACAAGTGTTTTTGATATAGATGTACATAATAATACTTTGATAATATGTTTTAACTTAAATAGGGATGGTATAATAAAATTGTGAGGTCTGCGTTCGCGCCTGGGCTCCATAGAATAGAAATAGGCACACACTTTAATAAAGAATTTTCATATCTATCTGCGTAGGTATACTTTGATAATTATGTTTCAGTTTGAAGAAATATGGTATAATAAAATTATGGGGTGTTCGTTCGCACCTGACCTCCATAGAAAGGAAATATGTCACAAAGTTTAACAAGATTTTTTAATATAGATCCACAGAATATTGTGATAAGTGTTTCAGTGTGAACAGGTATGATATAATAAATTATGGGGTTTATCTATTTTATTTTTATTTTCATCATATTTTGCTTTGGTTTTGATACACCCAAATTCGAAGCTATCTCTTTACAACTCTTCCTTTTCATAACCTTTCATACTTTCATAAATTAGAGTCCATTTTCTGTAGACTGTTTTTGAACCCATTTTTGATAGTATATATATATATATATATATATATATATATATATATATATATATATATATATATATATATATATATATATTAGTTGTCCGGCAAGGCTATACGGGAAACAACCGAAGCAACAAAACTGGAGCTGGCCTGCAGGACACTATATATATACAAAAGTAGGCAAATTTTGGCATATTTTATTGGTTTGCAAAAAATAGGTTCTTTGTTTTTTACTGATTATTATAAAATTTTAACCTTAGAATAGAATTATAATCTTCAAAATAATCATTATAATAGAATTTTAATCTTTAAAAATCCTGCAAATTTTCATTCGCCCCATAAAACCGAAGATATGAGCATTTCAATATTCAATTCAGCTAATAGTATAAATATGTCCGTATAAATATAGATATATCACCATTCTGGGAAATTTTATAAGTACCAAATCTCAGTAACTATCGATCAGAATTTAACAAATGAAAGCTCGTTAGAAAGGTAATGACCTAAATTGTGTAGGGGGCTATGTGACATTTGCCCTTAAAGTCGCATATTAAGGAGATCATTCATCATCTAGAGCCTATTTTGCCACTTTTTTTACAGCCATAAACCATAATAAACGTTCTCTGCCATTTAACACGCCAGTAAAGTGCACAATAATAATTTGGAAATTATTCTTACTTAGTCTTCTATTATTTAAAGGTAATACAAATCGGACCTACTTGAAATCAGCAAATTACTCGGGATGTTTTACAATAAACTAATCAAGAAATTGGATTGAGAAACATCTTAATTTAACTAATACTAAACAAAAATAGAGATAATACATGTTAGTTTCTTATTTAATAAATTGTTAGGTGAAAGTACAGAATAGTTTAAATAATACCTTCCCCTCCCATATTAAGAATGGCT
This sequence comes from Euprymna scolopes, assembly GCF_053919585.1. NCBI lineage: Eukaryota > Metazoa > Mollusca > Cephalopoda > Sepiida > Sepiolidae > Euprymna > Euprymna scolopes. The sequence continues at coordinate 62,117,395 of NC_136510.1, forward strand.
TTCTAAATAACGTTATTATTTCAGCACTCTCCGTATTCCGTGTGTCATCCCCCCTCTCCTTCTTAAAATAATGCATGAAATTAAGTAAATATGAGATCGTAAAAAAGATTTCAACCCGTGAATAAAATGGTTTCGTTTTTTTTTTGTTTTTTTTTATACAAAAACATAAAAAATGAGTTGGTGTCATTAGTTAGAATTGAAATTTTAAAGAACCGAGCGTTCCAGCCTGAGAAAAAAACGAACGTACGTGCGTGCGCATACAAAACAAAATGTCGGCTAATGTTTAATGGACATTTTACATGTAAATTTGCTGATGTCTGGATGCGATATACATGCATGTAAGCAAAGATATTTTTCGCTATACACCACCCTTAGTGCATGGATATTATTTCCTGAGAATTTCAGTGCTATGTGACCAGTAGTTTAATAGTTTACCTGTTATATATTTACACACACATACGTCTACTGTTTTATTTATATAGAAGATTACGTTAGTTAAATTCCAGCTGATTTCTTTGTATGTTTGAAGCAACCAACTCGTTATCTACTTTCCAAAGGCTTGCATCTGTTTTTTTCGTAATGTAAAATGTATACGTTCCATTAAAATAAAACTTTATTTTGTATCACTTATTTTTTCTTAGTTTTTATTCCACTGTACAATGTACGTTCTAATCGTGATCATCGATTTATCTAAAGCAACACTTGAACTTCTGAGAGAATTTCAAGCTATAGTATATGACGTATTAATGATTTATTTTTTATATATCTTACTTCATCTATTTAAAAAATTATATGTAATTTGTGGAGTTAAAAAGAAACACTAATTCGCTTACCTCGGAAAAAAGCATCAGCCAGCTTCCCTCTTTACTTTTCTTCATCTTTTTTGTATTTGATTAACAACAGAATGGCCTGTCGTGCTTAGTATGGTCTTCAAGTCGGTTATATATCGACAGTACATTTGTTCATGCCTCGTTGGTCACTAACACCACATCTTCTTGTTGAGTCGCCCACCGTGATTTACTCATTCGTCATGTAGGCGGCAAGACACGTCGGCTGCTGCCATGCATTTTTGCTGATGTCAGTAGCGTTATCACTAAGCTAGCTGCAGAAATTTGAATGATCAAGTCAATTGCTTTCGTAAATCCCAATCCAGGGATTAAGAAGAAGAAGAAGAAGAAGAAGAAGAAGAAGAAGAAGAAGAAGAAGAAGAAGAAGAAGCGGGCACGGGGAATGGGAAAAGTAACTGGCAGGTGAGTTTTTCTTCCCCTCCGTCTTTCCGATGTAATTAAGTTTTTGATATTCTTTCAGTTCAATTGCACCGGCGTCTATGAACATATATTTAAATACTTAAACTAAATAAAAGAATCACTTTGTTTTTTTTATTCCCTTGTAGAATGTGATATCACATTGATTGCATATATAAATGTCATTTTGAACTTTCATGTAAAATGTTTAACACATAGTAATAAATTGAAGCAAGTTAACGATAACTTAACCTAGTCATTATATCATAGGAAAGAATGTACTGATATTATCGATCAATTCGATTCCAACTTATGATTTTGCACCGAAAAAATATTCCGCGACGATTTTGAAATTATAAATAATATCTTCACTGTTAATTATTGTAAGATGAAATTACTAAAACAACAAATATTTAGTTAGAATCAAAGCCAATAAATATAAGCTGGTAGAATACGCCGGTTACTTAACGTGTTGTCGAGAATATATATATATATATATATATATATATATATATATATATATATTAAACAGTTATCTATGTATATGCATGTTTCGGGGCCCTACCCCTCTTCAGTGTAGCTGGATTGGTATTAGGACTCGAACCCTGGACCTTATGTATTTCAGTCCAGCGGCTTATTCATTACGCTATGATGCCATAGACGATTTACTGTTTAGTTTTTATTGTTTATATATTTATGTATTTTTTTTTGGTGTTGATTTTTTTAAACGATATTTAAACGAGTCCTAATAACAGTCAAGCTACGCTGAAGAGGGGTAAGGCCCCGAAACATGCATGTACGTTGATTAATGTTTTAAAAATAAAAAATAAATAAATAAAAATATTACTTGTTTACGTCCCCCCCCCAAAAAAAATGGGCAATTTCTAAAAAAATACATCCGCTCTTCAAGGTGAAGACGCTAACTTCAATATCATTTAAAAAAATCAACACCAAAAAACTACACACACACACACACACACACACACACACACACACACACACACACACACACACACACACACATATATATAATACATTCTAGATTCAGCCCCTCTGATGAGTCGTGGACGACGAAACGCGTGTCAGTGGATAATTATATTTTAAAAATAATATATATGTCGCTCCCCATTAAAAAGGGGGTACCAGATTGATCAATGGGAAAATTATTCCAAACAAGCATTTAGGTAAAAATGCACTTTCGTATAAATACTTGAATTCATTCAAGAAAGTATCGCTAATAAAAACAAATAAAAACATATATATATATATAGTCTTTGAAGTTTTTAACATTTGAAACTATACAAAAAATTACTTTTTATCATTCCTTAAAAAAAACATCTAGTCAGTAAGTCATTTAATCACCTGCAATCACTGCATCAACTCTCGAATTTACTATAATACCAATTTTTTTTTTTTTTTAATTTTTCAAGGGATCATCAGTTGTTTACCATGAAACACTGTTTCGGGGATTTAAATATATTATATATATATTAAATTTAAATATATATATATATATATATATATATATATATATATATATATATATATATATATATATATATATATATATATATATACTAGATATTCTACCCGGCGTTGCTTTTGTCCTCCCGTGTTTTTTATTATGACGTCATCATTTTGCTATGATTACATCATATATGACGTCATCGTATATGATTATATGTGACGTCATTAGCTATGACGTCTACTGCACATGTATATATATCATCTGCTACGACGTGATATATCCTGTGAACAAACACAAGGATACGACTATATATATATATATATATATATATATATATATATATATATATATATACTAGCAAAAGTACCCGTCGTTGACTGGGTTCAAAAACAGCCTACAGAAAATGGACTCTGATTTATGAAAGTATGATAGTTATGAAAAGGAAGGGTTGTAAATTCGGGTTGAATTTGGAGATATGAACACCAAAGCAAAATATGATGAAAGTAAAAATAAAATAGATAAACCCTATAATTTATTATGCCATACCTGTTCACACTGAAACACTTATCACGATATCCTGTAAATCTATATTAAAAAACCTTGTTAAACTTTGTGACATATTTCCATTCTATGGAGGTCAGGCGTGAACGAACACCCAATAATTTTATTATACCATATTTCTTCAAACTGAAACATAATTATCAAAGTATACTTACGCAGATAGATATGAAACGTCTTTATTAAAGTGTGTGCCTATTTCCATTCTATGGAGGCCAGAAACGGACGCAGACCCCAAAAATTTTATTCTACCATCCCTATTTAAGTTAAAACATATTTATCAAATTATTATTATGTACATCTATATCAAAAACACGTGTAAACGTTTTTTTATAATTTTTATTTTTTTAAATTTCCATACTTTGTGGACCAGGCGCGAACGCAGACCCCCACAATTTTAATGAACCACTGTTCTGCCAAATCAAACATATCCATTCCTGTGTCTCGATACATCTTCTATCATTGTATTAATCAGTTTTTTTAAAAATAGTCAACCATATAGGAGCCTATTCGTAACCACACACACACACACACACACACACACACACACACACACACACACACACACACACACACACACACACACACACACACATACACACACATTCAGCTTTATATTATAGATATAATAGACATAAACTGTGTATGTGAGTTTTTACTAACGATGTTATAGAATAGTTTCACAACAAAGACATACGGTGGACATAGATGTGTATAATTGGATATTGATGCTACCCGTCTATCATCCCAATATTTTAGGATAAAGCTATATACATGCCCACAGAATTACAAGGAGGGTTATATAGAGATGGTGCATCATTTATTGCTAGATATACAAGAAGGAACTTCGATTTAATAAAGAAAAAATCTATATTGATTTTTCAGTGAACTGTGACTCAAAATCATCATAGATAAAAATGATAAAAAAAATTCACTTATCAGACATCACCCTTAACTTAAATGCAAATACATTATTATAAGCCGAAACAGAAAACTTTTTATATTAATAAACATTCTATATCGATAAAAAAATCCCAACACTCTAAATATATATAAAAAAAATAACACTTATTAGTAATACTTTTAATAGAATCTCCAAACTATATATATATATATAAATGTAATTCTTGGTTCGTTCAAAGTTTATACAACCATATTTCTACATTACCAATTTAATTGAAATTTTCAGAAAATCTATCTTTAAAGTCAATGAATGTTTGCATGTTATTAAAATAATTTTACATTGCTAATTATAAAAATATTAATTAAGATATAAATATTTTTCGAAGTCGTTTCTGCGAGACTGCCTCGGTTTTATTTCTGGTAACTTCCGTTTCAACTACTCTCGAATTACAAGATAAGTAAAAAAAAAAAAACTTACTCATGCAGAAAGTGATCCGTGCTGAAATAATAACGTTATTATTTAAAAAGCCATTCTTAACATGTGGAAGGGAGGGTGTTTTGTACCTATTCTGTACTTTAACCTTACAATTGAATAAAAAGATATCATAAAACTTTAATTAAACGTGGAAATATGATTTAAAAAATAGCGCGGATCACTCTCTGCATTAGCACAAAAAAATCCCATATTTAAAAAAATTAAATTCATTTATGTACTTACCAATGTTTTAATTTTAAATTCCTTTATTTGTGTTAAGGCTTTTCACTCATGAAACATTACGTTTTAATTGTTTAGCTTCTATCACGACAATGTATACATAAAAATGTTTGTTTTAACTTTTTCTAAACTGTTTCATTTTTACGACATGCCTCAACGTATTATAAACACCCTAACCTCCCCATGTTAAAAAAACAAACACGCCCTTCCATGAACCTCGACAGCCGTTCTTAATTATGGGGAGGTTGGGGGTGTTCATTCCGAAAGCCGTTTTAACATTGGGAAGTTAGGGTGTTTATAATATGCTGAGGTGAGTCGTAAAATTAACGAAGTTGCTATCTATTATTTATTGCAAAAATTGCTTGAAATTTATTTATTTGACAAAAAAAAATACATTTTGGTACTCCTTGGAGGTTGAGTTCCATGGCGACCAACAGAAAAAAATAATAGTTGCTCCCTTAGTCCCCCACCCCACCCCGCAGTAACATCTTTTATTTACTGACGTTGCCGTAACTAAACGATTATTTGTCACATTTACAAACATTTATTTATTTATTTTGAATTTTTTTTTACTTTTTATGAATATTAAAAGAAAAATGGGTACTCATGTAGAGAGTGATCCGTGCTGAAATAATAACGTTATTATTTAAAAAGCCATTCTTAACATGGGGAGGGGAGGGTGTTTTGTACCTATTCTGTACTTTAACCTTGCAATTCAATAAAAAAACATATAAAACTTTAATTAAACGTGGGAATACGATTTAAAAAATAGCTCTCTGCATTAGCACCGAAAAATGTTACTAAACATTTATTAATAATTTCTCACTTTTACAAACATTTGATTTGAAATTTCTTTTTAAATGACGACTTTTATCGACTTTTTCTTTTTAATAGTATTTGCGGATGGGTCTGTTGACAACAAATATCAGTTAAATTTTGTAAATATTCCCCCCACCCCAAATGGTGTTTATTCCGAAATCCGTTGTTAACATGGAGATCCGCTGTTAACATGGAGAGGTTGAGGGTGTTTATTCTGAAAGCCGTTCTTAACATTTGTGGGGGGAGACCTAATGTAAACAAAAATAAATTAAAAAAAAACAAACTAAATCATTTACTGATAACTTCTCACATTTACAAATATTTTTTAATTTACATGCGCGGATGAACAAATTCTTGAATAGTGCGAAAACAAAACGTTTTTATAATAAACTTCGGGATAATTTTTTGGGTAAATATTTACATTTAGGTCCACCTCCACAATTTTCTTTTTTAAATGACGACTTTTTATTGATAAATAAATTTACTTATCCGCAACTTTCATTGATAAATAAATCTACTTCTCTGCAACGGCTCTGAACCCCTCCTTTTTTTTTAAAATAGTATTTTCGGGCGGTATACTGACAACAAATATCAGTTAAATTTGCATATAGTCCCCCCTCCAAAAGTGGTGTTTATTCCGGAAGCTGTTCTTAAGATGATGAGGCTGGGGGTGATTATAAGGTGGACCTAATCTAAAAATAAAACAAAAAAAAAACAAGTTTTTTAAATGATTAAAGTAATTTCTCACTTTTACAAACATTTTTACATGCGCACATAGGCAACTATTTTTTTTATTAACTTTTTTTTTTACTTTTTTATTTAAAAATTAGTAAATTTTAATGAATAGAATAATAAATCATTGATCATTAATATGTGTTTTTGGTTTTGTATTGAATGAAACTTTTTTTTTCATTACAACAATAATGAACCAATTTAAATCTTCCGGCATGCGTTTTAGGCTTACGAAATTATCAATAAATCGTTTCGTTACTAAGCCAACGTCAGTAAATAAAAAAATGTTACGTGCGCATGCATTAGCCTTGAGTAGGGGCTAATGCTAAGGGAGCGACCATTAAATAATTATGCTGGACGCCGTGGAACTCAACGCCCAAGGAGTACCTAAAGTGGCACTTATGCACTTATGTAATCGTGCTATTTTTTAAAATCGTATTTTCATGTTAAATTCAAATTTTACAATATCTTTTTCTTTTATTAATTTGTTACGTGAAAGTACAGATAACCCGGTCAGTTTCTAATTTGTGGAAAATCTAGCCCTCCTCCCCCCCCCCCCCAAAAAGGGGTAGTCTGGATAGTAACAAAAAATTGAAATTGCCTCAGTCTCGAAAGATTACTGTACGAGGAAAAAACGGTGAACCGTAGTTCACCTTCTGTTTCTCTCCCCCTCTCTCTTCCTCTCTTAATATCTCTCTCTATCCATCTCTCCCTTTCCCTCTCTCAATCTATCTTTCTCTCTATATCACCCTCTCCATCTCTCTTTGAGCCCCTTTCTCTCTCTAACTCCCTCTATCTCTCCTTTCCTCTGGCTCATCCCTCTCTGTTTCTAACTCTCCCCCTCTCTCTGTTTATCTATCAATCCCTTTATCTCTCTATCTCCTTCTATTTCTCTATTTTCCTCTAACTTTCTCTTTTCTATCTATGTATCTTCCTCTCTATCTGTCCATCTCTAATCCCTCATCCTATTTTAGTCTCCTAAATTTATTACAGTAAATAAGGCATTGTCAAAACATGGATAAATCCTATTTTAGTCACCTAATTTACTGACTGTGAGAATAGAAGTTATTTGGAAATTACTGCTACTTTGAACAGCACCAGAAGTAACTGGTAAAACCTTTCTAATTAAACTGATTTTGGCAGCCATTTGGTAACAAAATGACATAGCCTTAGCCATTGCTGCATGAGGAATACCTGCGACCTTGCTGTCAAGTAGAAGAATTATTTATTCTACTTTAAAACATTCAATTTTTCAAAAATCTCATGTTCGACATCTTCAAAACATCCAATACGGGGAAAAATATTGCAGAAATGCAAACTTATTGTTTAGGATGAATGCACAATGGTACGCAAAAAATCACTTGAGGCTCTTGGTCGATCCTTGCAAGATTTGCGTTGCAATGTCAGACCATTTGGGAATGCAGTAATATTGCATGCAGGAGATTTCAAACAAATGTTACCTGTTATTCTTCAATCAACACCAGCAGATGAAATAAATGCTTGCCTCAAATACTCTACTTTTTTGTTCCATGTGAAGACATTAAACTTAACTCAAAATATGCATGTCCAGTTGCAGACCGTTCGATCCGCACAAATTTTTTTGCATCACTTGTGGGAAATTGGGTACGAAAAAGTGCCAACTGATCAGAGTTAAGAGCAAAATTCTTTGACTTTTAACTTCTGTAATTTCTGTAATTTTATTTCATCAAAAGAAGAGTTAGTTTAAAAGGTTTTTACAGATATTCAAATTATAAGAATTCCACTTGACTGAGTGAATGAGCTATTCTTGCAGGTCAATACAAAGACGCCCATGAACTTAACGCTATTATTCAATGTAAAATTCCAAGTGAGATAGTTAAATACAAATCCATCGACACTGTTGTGAAAGCAGATAAAGTGGTTAATTATCCAACAGCTATATTTGTCAGGGATGCCACCGCATGTATTGCAACTGAAATTTGGTGTACTAATTATCATGTTGTGAAATATAAACCAATCCAAGCTTTGCAATGGCACATAGCTTGCGGTGAAAAAAATTAACAAACAATATCATAGAAACAACAATCTTAACAGGACCTTTCACAGATGAATATATCTTCATTCCATGCATTCCTATGATTCCACCGGATACATCATTACACTTTAGAAAATTGCACTTTCCAATTTTATTGTCATTTGCAATAACCATCAACAAAGCACAGGGAACAATCTTTACAATTGTGGGTCTTACAGTAACACACTGACTGTTTTTTCACACGGACAATTTATGTTACGTATTCAAGAGTCACCAAACCAGAAAATCTCTATATCAGCTAAGAAAATGGAACAACAAAAACTGTGTACCCATGCAAAATGGAAAATTAAACCTATAAGAAACATGCTTTTTCTCATTTTGGAACATTTTCCATTGCGCCAATTTGAGCCACAGCAACGCGTGGCAGGGTACAGCTAGTCTACTAATAAAAATATACATCGACTGATGTCACTGTCTACAATTTATACACCTGGCAGTAAATAAAACACAATACAGCTGGGTTATAAACATATTTTATCTATTCTCAATGATGTTCTTTTCGATTTAGTACGACGGGCGTTGACATCAGTGAATGTGCGTGGCGGTGGTGTGGTGCGGATAATTTGGCAGCCTGTCTTTGCTCTGCTAACTACTTTCTGCTGTCGATTTATATAAACATTCTTTCATTTCTGTTTATTCATTCATGTTTAATATTTCCCATTGTCTATTGTCTCGACATTTTGACTGATATCCTTTCGCATATCTCTAGTCAAATTATGCAGTTCATGAACAATGGTGGAAAGTCTCGCATTCTTCAAATAGAATTAATTTTCGTCTGTGCAACCCATCGAATGCCTCTCTTCCGGCAAAACATCCAATACGCTTACAAGATCTGGATATAGAGAAGGTATACAATACTTAAGTGAGGAGTAATGAAAGTAGAAATAGGACGAAAAGAAACAATATAATTGATATATCCTGCGGTGGGTGGCCGTAATAAAAGGATATTCAAGAAAGTTCCGGCGGTGAATTGCTCATCTCGCCATAACAATAATATTCCACAATATGCCCTTTGGAAAAATTCCAACAAAGTAAAAACCAATAATATAAACATCATAAATAATAATCTTTTTAATTTTAAAGAGAATGAATACTAAGTAAACTGCTTAAAATACAATAAAGCTATATTATTCAACTATAATTTACATTAATAATACAATAATATCTTCGAATAAATCAAAACTTAGGAAACTAAAGCTGATAATATGAACCGGGAGAATTTAAGACTAGAAAGAAACTGTAATCATAGGCGAAAAGATGAATGCCTATTAAAAGGTGAATGTCTGATTAAGGTTTTTCATATAAGTGTAACGTTACAATGGTGATAAGTCATCAGCATATATTGGCTCTACAATTGGGCCGTTCACATTCAGATATAATAACCATATAGCAACAATTAAAAAACATGCAGGATAGATATAAATAACGCCAATATATCACTAACATCTCTCTCTCTCTCTCTCTCTCTCTCTCTCTCTCTCTCTATATATATATATATATATATATATATATATATATATATACATACGAAAATGTACATGTGTGTGTGTTTGTATGTTCGCCAAAAAACTTTCGACAGAGACGACGGATTTTCACGAGATAGGTATCATTTTCAAGCTCGAACCTTCGGCCGACAAATATCGAAAAATTGGCCAAAAATATTTATTCCTTCACCTTCAACTAGACGCTTTTCTACTATGAGAGGTAAAATAAATCGTATTTTAATGACAAGATGGCTTCTACGCATGCGTACATGACGTCGGAACTTGAATTAGTTTAAGTATTAAAAAAAACGACGAAATTTCGTCAACGCTATCTTAGCTCAGTTGATTAAAGCGCGGCGTCATTATCTGAATGTTATAAGTTCAAATCATGATGTGAGATGTCTTTTTTTTTTTCGATTTTTAAAGTTTTAATATTGAAACAAGGTTATTTATGTCATTTTTCACGTTCGTTTTTTTGTTTTGTTTTATTTTTCAGATTTTTAAAAGAAGTTGTTCGTTTTTTGTTTTTTTCCCATCACATTCACGTTTTCTTTTTTTATTTTTGTTTTTCCAATTCGTTCGTCTGCATTACGTTCGTGTTTTTATTTTTCGATATTTTAAAGAAGTTTTAACATCGTTTTTTTTAAATATTAAAACAGGGTTATTACTTCGCTTATTCTGCTGTTTTGATTTACCCCACCCCCTACCCGAGCAACGCCAGGTACCCCGCTAGTCTATATATATAAAAGCGAAAACGTGTGTGTGTTTGTGTTTGTGTTGAGGGTGTGTGTTTGTATGTCCGCCAAACTTTCGACAGACACAACCAAAATTCAGAAATTTGGTATCACGAAAAATATCGAAATTTTGGCCCCAACGGTCAACTCTAACTTGTTCTATCTAGCTGTTTTTCTGCAGGGGGGGCCAAAAAGCGACATGTTTTCGTTTTTCCCATGTATTTAAGTAGTAATAAAGTAAGAATCTAATGATATCTATACGTAATTGAAAATAACACTTAGTCATGTCACGTGATGTGGCGTCAGAACGCTGTAATGGCGATGTTTGTATACAAAACAATGTATCTAATAAGAGATTCTTATCGGTAAAATGTGACTATCATACAAATTAAAATATGAACTTACATGCTATGAAAACGTTATCACCGTTATTATCGGGTTAAAAATAGTAAAATACGAGAGTTAAACTTTAACAACCAAAAATGAAATGATACGAAAAAATATGCTTAAAAATATTTAGCGATGAGAGGAACGATCTATGACCTTCACCTTCACCGAGGTGCACGACTTATATGATCTTCACCGAGGTGCGCGACTTGACACACAAAAAAATAGCCTCTTAATCACCTGCTAACGCACGCGTCGCTGTAACGTCCAATGACAACAACAACAACCACAACCTTCTCACTCGACCTGCCTTTTATTCCACTATTTCAATCCCTCCTCTTGCGCATGCGCCTGTAGATTCCTGACAACCTCGAGACTTCCGCTTATAAAAACCCAAGTTTTGTTGTCGCGCATGCCTATACAAGGCACAAACACGTGGGCGTTTGTTTTGTTGGTAAGTACTACACTCCCCCCTGATCTGATGATCACATAGAGTGCACTCCGGGGGTGGCCTCTTAGTCCGTTGGCTTCTGCGAAGGGTGGTATTTACAATCTCGGATTCAGGTTCTGGTTCTGGTTCTGGTTCTGGTTTTGGGTGCGGTTCTGGTTCTGGTTCTGATCCTGCCTGATCAGACGAACTACGACTACCACTCTCTTGCTCGGTGACCTCACTCATCAGCAGCTCATCATCTGATGATTCATCGCTCTCTGTAGTTGTGGGATGTACTTCACTAGCTGGGCAAAGATCGCGCACATGGCGTGGGGTTCCATCAACAAGGACCGACTGCTGGCTGACAACTCCAGATATTCGTCCTCGCTTGAACTTGGTGGTGCACCGGTTTCCAGGGGGTCTTACCCAAACTGGATCCCCTACCTTGTATTTGTCATGCCTCTCCTCGTCGATTGGCTGGACAGTGTCAATGCCCTTTATCCTAACACGGTATTTGTGTACGGCATTGGCCGGTGCTGTTGTTAGTGTCTTCCCATCCTTTGGTGTGATGTTATACCAATACGTGGCCTCCGTAATGGTGCATTGGTTTCTGGCAGTAATTCTCTTGATGTTCCGATGGCTCCTCTCAGCAATGCCATTCCCTGATGGCACATGAGCACATCGCAGTCGTAGTCGGACACCCCACTCATTCAACAACTGCCGAACTTGGTGGCTACAAAAAGCAGCATCGTTGTCCGTCAATATCTCTTCCGGCGCACCTCGCTCAGAAAAGATAGATGACAGTTGGCGGACAACATTCGCTGAGTCCTGCCTGGTCATTTGCCGCCACACCGAAAAACGAGTGGGTCCACAGTCGATAAGGGTTAGAAAGGGCTTACCACTGTAATGGGTAATATCCATCGCTACTCGTTGCCAAACATGCTCAACCTCCAAATCGCCCCTTCTGCCATTGCTCAGGTGCAGGATCGATAGACTGGCATGCCTCACAGTGCTTGATGATCTGCCTGACATCCGCCCTATTTACTGCCGGGTCCACACGCCTCGCAAAATACAGAGTTCTTTTGATACCTGGATGTCCACTCTGCACATGAATTCTTTGTATTTGGCATGAGCTAATCGCGCCAACTGCGCAAGATCGAGCAGCGAACTCCACGCCTGTCTTCACAGCTTCATACCATTTGTGAGGCACACAGGGTAGTTGGTCTGCACGATTACAGTGTGATGCCACGAGTGTTACACTCACCGACAGATCATACTCTGATACCAGACTCTTCAGGGTGTTTAGCCTCCGCCGGATTAACATCTCACTGGCTGCCTTAATGCGGACTTTCGTTCGTCCCGAAAGAGTGTCGGACACCCAGTGGTAGACACAGAGAGAATCCGTGTACAAGTGTAACTTCTTTGACTGCCATTGCAGTGCCAGATTTAAACCCTTCACAACAGCATCCAGTTCCGCCAGGTTGATGTGTTGAGCATCATTCACGGGTCGCAGCCAGCATGCATCTTCAATTATGTTTCCACGTTGCTCCAATAACACTCTCAATGTCAAAGAACTAGCGTCAACCCACACATTCACAGTGTCCCCATCGACACACCATTCTCCACGGGCAGGATCCTCCTTGTTAACTCTCTCTAGGGTTTCTGTCGTCATCAGAGTTAGAAGAGCATCATCAGATACATCATCCCAACCTGTAGTTACTAAACTTGCCCTTCGTTTGATGACGCCCACAGCTGCTCGGAGCCAGCCACACGCTGGTAAGTGACCAATAAGTTTCCCACACAATCGTAAGGTACCGTCTTTCCCGCAAACGTCCAACCCTAATACTCGTGCTCCATCCCTCAGACGTTCGGGATCCTTGCACTCCAACCCGAATTGAGCTAACTTTTCTCTGACGTGCGACACAGATTGTACATCTTCATTGACGTACACATCGTCAATATAGGCCGATGTTGCGTCCTCAGTGGTCTTTTCCTGGGACAACACTGCATTTACGATGGTCTTCATGATTTGCGGTGCCACATTCAGCCCAAAGCCAAGTCGAGTAGGGCAGTATCTCTGACCCCGGAACCACACTGTCTGGAACGGCCACAATGTCTCATCCACTCGCACCTGCAAATAAGCCTTCCGTAAGTCTACTATAGACACATTGGAGCCCTTCTGACGCCAGTCTCTCAGCTTGCTGGTGTAAATGAAGAAAAAAGAAACAAGAACGACCGACCGCGTTTTTGTGTGGCTTACCTCGTGTTCATAATGAAGAAGAAAGAAACAAAAATGGCTGCCCTGTTTCTTTATATGCCTACAGGGTGACCACGAGGTATGCAAATGAGATGCTCCTGATTGAAGGAGTGATTTGGGGAAGGGGGGGATTCTGAAGTTAGATTGCGAGCAGAGAAGTTGTATTTGTAGAAGAGAAAAGTCGGATTCGGGGAGAGAAAAGCTGAAGTTGCAGAAGTTCGTTTTGGAGTGGAGAGAAGATGTGTCAAGTGGTAACCAGAAAGTGAAAGTTCGGGACAGCAGTGTCGTGCAAGCGACAAGCTATTTCGGCACATCAAGCAAATAAACATGGCTGAGTGGAGACTGAGCACTCAGATGTTGAGACCCTTTACTGGGGAGGGTGACCTGATTAAGTGGCTGGAAAAATTAAAAATGGTGGCGAAGCTGCAAAAGATAGAAGATGTGGTCACCCTGCTGCCGCTATACTTAGAGGGGGAAGCCCTCACGATTTACCAGCAGATGCGAGATGAAGACAAGGAAGACCTTGCCTTAGTGGAGCAAAGGCTGAAATTGGCCTTCGCTGAGGGCCCATTTGAAGCACTTGGCAAGCTGTCAAGTTTGAGGTGGACCGGCGAGTCCGTTGACATCTTTGCGGCAGAGATCAGGAGACTGGCAGGGTTGGCTGGCTACGTGGGGAGGAGCCTGGAGATGACGGTAAAGCTGTACCTAGTGAACGGCTTCCCAGAGGAAATCTCTGCGAATATGCAGAGAATCACGGGGATCCATTCTATGGAAGTGGACGATCTCTTGGTCCACGCCAGAGTCCTAGTGAAAAATGTTAAAAGCCCAATCGTGGCTGCAGCTGTGAGTGGAAATATGTGCATGAGGCCTCACTTGAATGAGAGGCAGCCGGCGAGGCGACAGGAGGGGAGACCTGCCATCAAGTGTTTCCGATGCCAGGGTCCTCATCTGATCAAGGACTGCAAAGAGCCGAGACCGGGGATCACGTGCTACCAAGTGGGGCATATTAGCCGCTATTGTGTTGCTGCACGGGACCAGGGAAACGAGTGAAGGGGAGCTATTGCGCCAGTGGTTACCCCTTCTGTGTGGAAATGGCGCATGATGGAACATTGCCTCGGTTACCGGTGGTAGTCAATGGGAAGAGAGCCATAGCCCTTGTCGACACAGGCTGCACTACAACGTTGTTAGCGAAGAATGTCGCGAGGTCATGGAGCGGAACCAGGATTATTAGGACCGTGGATGGCAGGGATGTGAAATGCCTAGGAGAGACGACAGCGGAAGTAATGGTGCAAGGGGTGCCCATTGGACTGCAAGCCCTAGTGTTGAATCATCTGGTCGGTGGTGTCGATGTGATTATAGGTATGAGTGCAATTAACCGACTGGGGGGCGCTACGTTAAGAGGGGGCCAAGTGACGTTTGGACGTCTCGGCGCAGTGGGGATGACAGGTGTGGAAGGTGATAGAACCGTCAGAACCCCAAAACCGGAGGTTTGCTGCATTGAGGGCAAAGATTTCCTGGCGAAGTTTGATGGCGTGAGGTGGATGGTGGAATGGAAATGGATCTCCGGGCCCCCAGAACTACAGAATAAGGTGGGCTGCTACGAAAACACCCTGCAAGGAGAAATAAGAAAAGGATTCGAGGAAGAAGCGGAGAGGTGGATAAAAGAAGGTATTCTGAAACCGTGGACAGGGGAAGAAAAAGGAGTGTTGCCACTACTGGCGGTTGTTCAGCCTACCAAAAACAAGATAAGGCCCGTGCTGGATTTTAGAGAATTGAACAGACACGTAGCCTGCCACACTCGAACGGGGATCGACGTATGTGAGGAGGTCATGAGGAAATGGAGAAGAATGGGGCGGGCCACTAAGATTGTCGATCTGAAATCGGCATATCTGCAGATCCATGTAGATGAAAAACTCTGGCAGTACCAACTGGTCCGGTACAAGGTGTATTGTCTGACGAGGTTAGGCTTTGGGCTGAGTTCAGCCCCATAAATTATGACTGCCGTGCTGAAGACAGTGCTGAGCAAAGAATGTACAGTGGAGGAGGCCACTAGTTCGTACATTGACGACATCCTGGTGGAGGAAGCACAGGTGAGAGCAGAGAAAGTAAGAAGCCATGTCGAGAAGTATGGGTTAACTGCGAAACCGGCGGAGGCCCTAGATGGAGAAGCGGTGCTGGGGTTGAAACTAAGGCGAGATGGAAAAGAAAGCCTTGTCTTCGAACGAGGGAATGCAATACCCGAAGTCGGATCTGAGCTGACGAGGCGAGAACTCTTCTCAGTCTGCGGGAGGCTGGTCGGGCACTATCCTATCGCTGGCTGGCTCAGGATAGCATGCAGCTTTATTAAACGACAAACAGGCACTGATGGCTGGGAGGGCCGTGTGACGAAGGAGGTCATGAACATGCTGCAAGAAGTCATTGCGAGAGTGAGGAATGAGGACCCAGTGAAAGGGAAATGGTATGTCAGCGGCGAAGACGCGGGTGTGGTTTGGTGCGATGCCAGTAACCTGGCGTTGGGCGTCGTACTAGAGATAGGAGGTGTAACTGTGGAGGATGCGGCGTGGCTAAGAAAAAACAACGACTTCTCTCATATCAACGTAGCAGAACTAGATGCCGCTATAAAAGGAATCAATCTGGCCCTGAAATGGGGATTGAAAATAATTGAAGTCAAAACCGATTCGGCAACGGTAGCGTCGTGGATTCGGTCGGCAGTAACTGGCGATAGGAGAGTTAAGACCAGGGGTGCTGCGAAATGCTGATCAAGCGCAGACTCGGAGCTCTCACCGACCTGATAGCGGAATTCCAGTTGAGAGTATCTGTTGTGTTGGTCCCGTCAGAAAAAAACACGGCGGATTCGATGACACGCGTGAAGAAGGCCTGGCTGCAGGAGGGAAAGGAGGTCTCCTCGGTATGCTGTGCAGGGGAAGAAGTCAAAGAGTCACACGAAATGCACCACTTTAGTCGAGAAGGAACGTTATTCCTAGCCAGAGAGGTTTACCCGGAGACCACCGAGGAGGAGGTTAGGGAGGTGGTAGAGAACTGTCGAGAGTGCCAATCAATTGACCCTGGACCGTCCAGACACGAAGCAGGAGAGCTACACGTTGCGGAGGACTGGAAGCGATTGGCCATTGATGTGACACACTATCGCCACAAATTGTATCTGTCGATGGTCGACTGTGGACCGGGAAGGTTTGCCATCTGGAGAGAGATCAGGGCAGAAGCTGCATGGGCGATCGGAGGGGTCATCGAGGAGATATTTTTGGAGAGAGGGCCGGTTGAGGAACTCTTAATGGACAATGGCCCCGCTTTCCGATCAGAAGCCTTTAAAGGGGTGTGCGATAAGTGGGGAGTAAGGCAATTTTTCAGAGCAGCGTATCGGCCGAGTGGCAACGGAATAGTGGAGAGGAATCATCGCACCATTAAAGCCGCTGCGGAAAAAAGCAACGTATCACCCATAGAGGCGGTATTTTGGTATAACATCTCGCCGAAGACCAAACAAGATGAGACAACTGTGCCTCATAGGGCCGTTTTCACATATAAGTGGCGGCATCCGTGCAACAAAACAGCAGGAATTGAGAGTGAAGAAGCCACTATCAAAGTAGGTGAAGAGGTGTGGGTGAAACCCCCCAATGCACAGTGTACCACTCGTTGGAAAAGAGGGGTCGTAACAGGATTGCAGTCGAAGAACAATGTGATGGTGAATTGCGTTCCCTGGCATATCTTAGACCTGCGTCGTGTGACATCGCCGGTATGCAGTGATGGCAGTGAAGAAGAGGAAATCGAGGGCCACCGAGAAGCAAATGATGCTGCTCGACCTGACTTAGGCCCGCGTTGTAGTGAACTTGAAAACGTTAACCCCCGAGAAGTTGTCCCCCAGAGGCCTCGACGTGAGAGGAGGCGGCCTGCTTGGATGGAGGATTACGAAGTATCCTATTGATCTCGAAGATCAGGGGGGCGTGTGGTGTAAATGAAGAAAAAAGAAACAAGAACGACCGACC
Source organism: Euprymna scolopes (assembly GCF_053919585.1). Classification (NCBI taxonomy): domain Eukaryota; kingdom Metazoa; phylum Mollusca; class Cephalopoda; order Sepiida; family Sepiolidae; genus Euprymna; species Euprymna scolopes. The sequence goes on from NC_136510.1 coordinate 62,135,198, forward strand.
GCGTTTTTGTGTGGCTTACCTCGTGTTCATAATGAAGAAGAAAGAAACAAAAATGGCTGCCCTGTTTCTTTATATGCCTACAGGGTGACCACGAGGTATGCAAATGAGATGCTCCTGATTGGAGATAAAAGAGGAGTGATTTGGGGAAGGGGGGATTCTGAAGTTAGATTGCGAGCAGAGAAGTTGTATTTGTAGAAGAGAAAAGTCGGATTCGGGGAGAGAAAAGCTGAAGTTGCAGAAGTTCGTTTTGGAGTGGAGAGAAGACGCGTCAAGTGGTAACCAGAAAGTGAAAGTTCGGGACAGCAGCGTCACGCAAGCGACAGTCAGCATCGGCATTGTACGTCTCAATGTATCTATTGAGTTCACGATAGTCCAGCACCGGACGAACTGTTGATTTGTTATGTTGGACTACCGCCATTAAGGAAATCAGACCCTTGGGTGGTCCCAGCTTGTTGGGGTAGGGGATCAGCCATCCATCCTGGATCCATGCCTCAAGTTCCTTCTCGTATTCATTACGGGCCTTGTCGAGTATCGAGTACTCTGCAATGCTATTCTTGAGTTCGATTGGCGCCCTTCCATCTGTCCACTTCCACGATGCAGTCCATGCTTTTTGGTGAGGGTCGTAGTCCACCTTAAAATCAGGCCGATCAATGTGAACTGCAGCACACACTGGGATTTCCAAAAATCGCACAGTCCCATCTCTTCCGATAACCACTCCCCCCAGCGCCTTAATAGCATCATATCCCAACAGTACATCGAATCCCAGCAAATCCCCTCGCATCACCAGCACATTAATGTCTGCGGCCACACCAGAGTCTGTGTGAACTTTGACAGTTCCGGCTCCACAGCAAGCTTGCGTATTGCCACCTATTGTGGTTACTTTGATGTTCTGCTTTGTCCAGCTTCGACACAACTTGGCACTCATGATGATGTGTGAGCACCCAGAGTCGAGAAGAGCTGAACAAGGCACTTGGTCCACGTACACATTTATTGTCGGTTGCGCCTCAATTAAATCTTGTCCGGGGGACAGGGCGGCATTGACGTCCTGCCCCCTGATGCATTTCCCGCACAATTTTGGGATAAATGTCCATAACTACCACATTGGAAACGGCGCTGGCGCCCCCGCCCCTTGTTAGTACAATTTCTTGCGAAATGGCCTCGCTGGCCGCAGCAGAAACATCTCCCATTGGTCGTGGGTCTCAAACTGGGACTCTTTTCAGCATTAGTCTTGGCTGCCTGCGCCATCATTACAACCGGTTCCCTCAGGTCCTCCTCATCTCTGATAATGGCTCGAGCGCGTTCTAACAAATGTTTCATGGGTGTTACAGATACGCTGGTGGAAGCCCTCAACAGTTGCTTAACATGGGTGGGAAGGCCGGCCACAAACGCATACGCCAGTGTTTGCTCTGACACTCCATTGCCAAATAGAAGTGCAAGTTTCTTCAGCTCCGCGAAGAAGACGTCCACGGTTTCTCCTTGCATGAGCTTCCTAGAGGCAAATGTTTCGTAGGCCGTGCAGGGATCCATGGCAAATGCCTTGTATAAAGCATTTTTTATACAGGTAACATCAGCCTTCTCCACGGCACTAAGTTGCTGATATACACTTAGGGCGCCTCCAGCCAATCTCGGGAATCACAGTATGCACCCCCTTCACTTCACAGAGGTTGCAGGTCAGCTCAACCCTTTCGACCCAGTCGACAACAGAAGTGGATCCGTCGAATTCGGGTATCAGTTTTAAATCAAACTTTGCCCCAGCCATAGTTGTCCAGGAAAAGAGACAAAACGAAATAGCCGAAATAGCTTATGACCTTCACCTTCACCGAAGTGCACGACTTATATGATCTTCACCGAGGTGCGAGACTTGACACACAAAAAAACAGCCTCTAAATCACCTGCTAATGCACGCGTCACTGTAACGTCCAATGACAACAACAACCACAACCTTCTCACTCGACCTGCCTTTTATACCACTATCTCAACCCCTCCTCTTGCGCATGCGCCTGTAGATTCCTAACAACCTCGAGACTTCCGCTTATAAAAACCCAAGTTTTGTTGTCGCGCATGCCTATACAAGGCACAAACACGTGGGCGTTTGTTTTGTTGATAAGTACTACACGATCGCTGTTTACAAAAAACAACAACAAACGGCCATTTTCTTTTTAGTATTAGTAACAATATGATCTCCTAATTATGTTTTTAGGGGGGGGCAAAGATGTGATCGCTTGAATTCTAAGAACAGTGTCGAAATTTTGTGGTCGTTAACAAAATCCGACTTTAGTATAAAAAAGTGAAAGAAATGGAAAAAGGTAGAAAATAAAGGCATACAAAAAAGAGCAACAAATGGTTGTCCTGTTGTGACTCAATTCGATTTTATTAACATAGAGGGGCTAGCTGCTTTTATGTCCCTAAGCAGAGTTAACAACGTTAACACAAATTAAAATAACACACACAATTGAAAATCATAGAAAGGTTGCAAAAAAGTCCTTGAAAAAATGTTGGAAACAACAAAAAGGAGAATTATCTTTTTTTCTTTACAAGTCCTTTGCAAAGCTAAGACCATATGGGTGGGCTGGGGGGGGGGGGCAAACGAACAAGAAATAAAAAAGTTACATACATTAAAATTCCTTTTTTTTTTTTGTTTAGTCCCTTTTTTTTCTTTTTTCTTTTTTGACGAAATCTCTCTCGGGTTTTGTGCAAGAGGTTTCCTTTTCACTTCCTTCTTCGACAATTTTCTCCTCAACTTCTCTTCCTCAAAATGGTTCCTCGGAATCTTCTGGAATTTTCCTTTCCAAAGGGTATTTAAACGAATGAATTCACCTTCTGTATAACCTTCTTGCTATTTAATTGAAGGTCCCCTTTCGAAGGATAGTTTTCCGACACTTTTAATTCCACCCTTGGGTAAGGCCTTTAGCCTTTTAATTAAAGGGGAATGATACGTTGAAATTTCAACAAATTTCAACGGAGTACCTAACAGTGGCGGCTCGTGCCTAAGATTTGTGGGGGTGCTGTTTTACAGAAAATACCTATCGTTTTAATATTGTGTAAAAATAAAACAAGCATAAAAATATAATTTATACGTATGCACACGTATAAAAATACAGTAACTTAAAGGAATCCTAAATAGATGTAAATATTTTTAATATTTTACTTATAACATTCATTTGAAAGTAAACTCCATTTTTCTTGTTTTAATTTGTGAGAAAAGATTGATAATTTTCTCCTTAACTTCTGAATGACTGCTGAAGAACTTTTTTATCAATTGAAAGCACTGAAAGTTCATTTAGTCTTTCGCAAGCCATGTTTTTTTTTCTTTTCAGAGTTGAAAAATAACGTTCTACCTCTGATGTAGTCATGGGAATTGTCAAGATAATTTTTATGAGTTTTGTGATTTCACTAAGAACATCGTTTAAATTGTTTTCCAAAATAAATTTCAGATCAATTACTTTGCAATATTCATGGATATCTGACCTACTATAAAATATTTCTAGCTCAGTTTCAAACTTTTGTTTGTCAATCATGGGATTTGCTTCAGTTGTCAAGGATATCTCTTCTGTAGGTAGTTTTTTTCTTAAAACTAGCAAAGCTTATCTTGTAAAACAATTTAGCAAGTATTAAATGTTTAGTTGAAGAATATCTGTCCGTTATATCAACAGATATTCTTCGCCCTTGAGTGTTTGTGAAGGATTTTCACAGTATTTGGTGTTTCTCATCTCTAATATAGCAGTTTTGAAATTTGTTATGTATTCATTGACTTTATATATGCTAATTTCTCGAGAAATAATTTCAACATGAGACATAATTTTATGAAATAGCTCTAACCAAAATATGAAATTTTCATCGTTCAAATATTTCAGAATTCCTGTCGCTTCTGCAACGGTCTCATCTACATATGATGTTGACTGAATTTCAGTGACAGTTGTTTTAATGCTTGAACATTTTCATGAACTCTATGTATGATAAAGTTCCACCTTGTGGCGGATGGAGGTAGAATGCTTACATCCAGATGCTTCTTGAGAAAAAGAAAAGAAAGTCGGATTAGCCAAAATGTTAGAGATAAATATTCTAGCATTTCGTGTAATGCTTGCTGCATTCCTCATTATTAAATTAAGTTGATGCGCATAACAGTGAGTGAAATGCGCATTACTATAAACTGCTTTTATTTTCGCCTGAACACCAGCTTTTTTGCCTTTCATGACATTTGCATCATCAAATGTCTGAGCTATCAGTTTTTGGCGATTCCCTTGTACGATTATATCTAATTGTTGTAGAATACGTTTTGATATCCCATCAACGGTTTGGTTTTCTGGAATAAAGAATCCCCAAAAGCGTTCAAGTACTTTTCATTCAAGACGTACCGTAAAACAATGATCACTTGTGTATGTTCAGACACATCTGTTGCATCGTCAGCCATGACAACTACAAAGGAAGCTTTACTAATTTCTGCCCTTATTTCATCACGGTATATTTGTAAAAGACAGTCAAGTATGTCATTCTGAATAGTCTTGGAAACACCTTTGAAGACATTACTGGTTTCTAAGTGATTCTTTAAATCTGGATCTAATTAAGATGCAAAATTTAATAATCCTCTAAATACACTTGGATTTACTGAATCATCTGTTTCATCATGTCCTCGTAAGGGAGTTTCAAAGTTCCCACAAAAGAAACTACAATCTATTATTTTAGATAAAATTTCACGGTTCTTCTTAACATTCATGTTATGATGATTGATTGAAAGTCTGTAGGCCTCACTAAGTTTTTATTTAATATTTATGGTCCCACAAATTGATAGGGAAACTACAGTGTCAACGTGCTTCTCATGCTTTTCAGTTCTATCTTTCATTTTGCTAATAGTTCTGAAACTATCTTTTGCCCACGTTACATCACCCCCTAACAACAAACAAGGAAAACAGAACAATGCCTTTTTTTAGTTCACAGCCGCAAAGCAAACTTTTCCGTCGGTACCATTAAAGCTACGAATATACACTTTGTTGTTGCTAATGCCTGGCTGAGATATTTGAATATCAGGCGTTGAACGGCTTCTTTTCTTAATTTCAACTTTATCATGGAGAGACAGCTGTGAAAACTCAATCTGTTGAAGTTCACTTACTGTCGCAGAAGTTATTTCTTGCAAGGAGGCCATGGTTAAATTCTGTTTATATCAAGTGTGTTGGGAAAGGTAAGTACTAGGTAGTCTATTAGTAGAATATCAATTAAGGTAGAAGGAATACAATGTTTATGTGATCCGCTTTTTGCGATTCAACTGAACCGGAAGTTCTAACTGAGTTGAATCATACTTTTATAACTTTTAGGTCACAGATTTTTATTAAAGAAAAAAGTTTTACTATTTAACAACGGTTTTATTTATAAAAAGCTTGTTGTTAGTTAAAAATAGGCGTATAACAAAATAAGCTTGTCATTAAAATTGCCCTTTTTTAATACAAATATTTTTAATTTTGCCATTATAAGTCGTCGAAAAAGGGGTAATACGCAAAAACATTTTAATAAAACACTATTTTAAATTGTGTACACTTTACAGAGTAATAAAAATATATACAAATATATTTCTTTTAAACTTTACAGATTAAATAAAATTTTACGGGCTTTTCCGCAGGCAAACAAACGAAAAACATTTTTTAAATACATTTTATTTACAATTTTTTAATAATTTATTTTTTCATAAAAACAAAATCTTTGAAATTTACTTGCCTGCAAACGATGGTAAAGTTAGGAGTTTACCATTTAAAAATGGTTTTATTGGGTAACAGTTTTATTCAAAATTTAAACATGTGTGTTTATAACAAAACTTTGTAAATAAAATATAGAATAAAAAAGTTTACATGTTTGTACTATGAGCAAACAAAAAACATTTAAAGATACATAATTTTATTTACAAATCTTTTCACAACTTTTTATATAAAAACAAAAACAAACTTTGCTATTTACTATTTGCTTATTATAAAAACGGGTTTACTTACTCGTTTTGTTATTGCACATTTTAATTTGAAAAACTTTGTTCAAAGTGTAAAACTTCTTATATTGTACTCGTGGAAGGTAAATAAATGCTAAAGCTTATATATATATATATATATATTATATATATATATATAATGTGTGTGTATATATATAATGTGTGTATATATATAATGTGTGTGTATATGTGTGTGTATATGTGTGTATATATATGTATATGTGTGTATATATATATATGTATGTGTGTATATATATATGTATGTGTGTGTATATATGTGTGTGTATATATATGTGTATATATATGTGTGTGTATATATGTGTGTGTATATATATATCGTGTGTGTATATATATGCGTGTACATATGTGTATATATATGTGTGTATATATATGTGTGTGTGTATATATATGTGTGTGTATATATATGTGTGTATATATATGTGTATATGTGTGTATATATATGTGTTTGTGTATATATATGTGTGTGTGTATATGTGTGTATATATGTGTGTATATATATGTGTGTGTACATATATGTGTGTGTGTATATATATATGTATATATATATTTATATATACATATATATATATGTGTATATATATATATATATGTATATATAAATATATATATATATAAGGTAAAAACATTTCTAACTAAAATTTATTTTAAAAATAAAATTTACTTCGCTTTTCTACAGAAAAAAAATGTAAATATTTTTTATTCTGTAAAGTTTAACTACTACAAAGTAAATAGATTTCAAACTACTTAAAAACACAAACAAAATAAGCCATATAGGTAAAAAAACAAAAATAACATTAGTCGCGTTGGTAGCCCGAACACTTTTAATAAAAAAAAAAGTTTGGCATATTGTATATTTTTGTCTGCTTAAAATCGCATTTAAAAGTGTGGGATTTTTTTTTTAAGGTGGAGATTTTATTTACAAGAACACGTTACACTTTTTAATAATAATAAAAAGAAAACATTTGTAAATAAGCCTCTTAAAAAAAATAAGCGAAAACGCGCAAACACTGCATTTTACGAGCGTTTGGAACTGCGAAAACTACAGTTCCAAATTGGCTCATATTTGCCGTCTAGATCGGGCTTGCGCACAAGCAAACTTCACTAAGAATGTGTAACTGTGAATTTCGCAGCTCCAAGCAAAGTTTTACTTTTATGCTTATATGAGTATGGAGACAGTTATCGACATTAAGCCTCAGGATTATATATATATATACGTATTCTTTTTAACGTGTATCGATAATAATGAGTAGAAATGACTTGGGAGTGCTGCAGTTCCACAGCACCACTGGCACCTAACGTCGCGTCAGGTCGGCGAGGTAGTCGTTCTAGGTACTGACGAAATTGTAGTAACTGGAATTGGAGGAAGGGGACGGGAAATTGGGGGAAGGGGGCGTGCAAAGGTCCCTTGAGTACATTGTCATTAAAACACCCACCTTTCCCTCACATGAAAACATACAAGATCCGGATAGCTAATCCTGACAGTGGCAACCTGCTGACCTCACCCCACCTCCGCCCAGCTTCATAGTAAAAGAGTTAAAAAGGAATAAAAATTCTCAAACTCTCCCGAGAAGAGGAAAAAAAAATTCTTTAGATAAGGAAAAAAGGTGTTAAAAAAAAAATCCAGTATCACCATCATTTTAATAATCATCATTTTTATCACTGACGTTCGTACGAGTTCTATGGGGTCTGGAGCTAGATGTTGAGGTTGTGTCTTCAACAATTTGATCGCTCAGAACCATCGGAGGGTTCCTTGAATCAGAGGCTTCTTCAGAAGGTTCCGAGGTCTGATGTGAATGAGTGATGGTCAACTCTAATGGAAAGAGATGCTTCAATGAATGCACCTGAGTGGTACCATCAGCTTTCCTAATCAAGGCAGATCTTATATGTGAGTCATCTCCAGGGGTAACTTCAATCACCCTGCCCATAGACCAATATGGGCGAGATTTGACTGGGTTCTTAATAAGTACCACATCATCCACTGCCACAACATCATCAAAATCGGTCTGATACAAATCCCGAGTCAGTTCCCTTAAACTGAGGAGATTGTTACGTTGTTGCTCTATAATAAAGTGTTGAGTGTTTGTTATATTGTCTCTATAATAAAGGATTGGAAGAGATGGCGTGTTATATTATATATTTATGTTGTATCATAAAGGGAATCGTGTGTGAGTGACATGTATTTTCAGAACCTACCTCTGCTTCTTCGATGTTGGACCACCTGGAATTTCTCGTCCTGGAGGGAAACTTGATACCTGTTTTTGGATGAAGATTCAATCACTCCAAGACAAGGAATTAGTTCTATAGTTTTTTTCGTTTTTCCCAGATGTCCTGCAGAAGATGGAAAGTGAAATCGGCCTGTGTGGGTTCTTCTTCTACACACGTCAGCATTTGTCTCCCCCCCCCCAATGAAGAGGAGGAGACAACGGGAAGCTGTCCGTTGTCTTCTGAGTCTAAATCAAATCTCAACGATTCAGCTAACCTGATCACATGACTCGCACGCAATCCAATCAGCTGATCTTAACTTCCGGTCAACGTGTCTACATTATAACTCACCTCTTCCCCCCCCTCTCTCTCTCTCTCTCTCTCTCTCTCTCTTTATCCATTCTCTAACAGAGATATTCCTCATGCCACAAGCTCTTAAATCAGTGATTTATAAGTGAGAGGACAAGAGTTAACCACATTCTGTACATCAGACAGAACTTAGAGAAGCTCAAAATAATCCAGCCTTTGTCATCCCACTAATTTGAAAAGACAGGATTTCACCGTTTTTATAAGGCGCTCCCAAACACTCTCAAACCAAGCAGACTATAAGGGTATAGTCAAGTGTTTGATATTAAAGGTGCTGAATATCTCCCCAAGCTCATCCGCCACAAACACTTGTTTGATTAAATTACATCCAGCAACAAATGACATAGCATTGTCAGAATATATATGCGAAGGCACCCCATAAATATTAAAAAACCTAATTAATGCAAGCACTACCGAATGGGCAAACATATCATTCACCAATTCCAAATGAAGAGCTCTCACATTAAAGCATGTAAAGAGCAAGATGTACATTTTCTTTGCCTCCTTACCTTTCCCAACCCACAGAAATCGATCCCTGTATGAAGGAAAGGCCTCACAAAGTTAACCCTGTGCTTGGACAGGTTCGTAACATTGGGGTATTTGAAAGATACTGCATTATACTTCTTGCACAAGAAACAAGAAGAAATGACAGTCTTCACTGCCTGGACTTGTGTATCCAGAAGCCAGACAAGCGAAGCTTGCTGAGAGTTGCTGCGATACCTAAATGTTTGCACTTAAAGTGGCAGTCCATAATAATTAAATCAGTGATGTGATTATGCCGTGGTAACAAAATAGGATGCAAAACCTCTTGAGGGTAAAAACTGGACTTACCAATCCTTCCCTTAGATCTGATCAAACCTCTATCATCCAGATATAAGTCAAACTTTGCAACCAAAGTAGGGATCTCATGGTTTGAAGGATGCAACAGGAAGGACTTCTCTCCAGAAAGAGACACTGACTGCACTACCCTAAGCAAATAAACCCTGGCTGCCAGCTCAGGTTCATCGTCTGACTTCCTTAGTGTCAACACAAATTTAAATATGTATAAAAAAACCCTCATGAGTTTTGCTAAGGATGAAAATCTCTCAAAATTCAGCACGGGAATAACATCTCGAATAACCGGAGAGTTAGTAATGGTATTGGTCAGTACCATCATCTGACTATCAGAACTCAGACAATTCAAATCACTTGAGCGCCAAGAAATGCTTTGGCCAACCAACCACTTGGGTCCAGTCAACCAAAATTGTAACTGGGACTTAAGCTTCTCTTCAGTAATTCCTCTTGTGATCAGATCAGCTGGATTATCCGTAGTACTCACATATTTGAATGCCACATTGAACCCCTGATCAGTTATCTTCCCAATTCTTTCTCGAATATCTTTTAAACGATTTCGAGTGAATATGCATTTTGTCTTAATACTTTCTGACAAAAGCCATGACAACACCACCTGAGCATCCACAGCCACTATAATATCCTTCACTACATCCTGTGGGAAAACCTTTAAAATGCTTGGGATGCACTTTACTGCCAAAAAGACAGACAACAGTTCCAAAGAAGGCAAAGTCCTCCTTACCAAAGGGGCAACTTTAGCTTTAGAAAATATCAGCTTAGCTGATCCATCCTGAAAGATGTAGGCTACAAACCCAAAGGCCTGCTGAGAAGCATCGCAAAATATTAACAACGAAGCAGGGGCAGAGGAATCTACAGCAAATCTCGAAAATCTCAAACTGTGTAAAAGCCCCAGATCTTTATACAACTTATTCCAAACATGTTGCAAATTTAAGGGTACCTTTTGATCCCAGGCCAACTGGGTCTTCCAAATTTCACTAAGGAGTATTCTACCCTTAATAGTTACAGGCAAACAAAGCCCCAACGGATCAAAAATAGAAGAATTTTGAGACAATATGCCTCTCTTAGTATCGGCTGCAACCTCCGAAGAATTGATTGCCACATGCAAATTGTCTTGTCCCTGATCATATAAATACCCCAGCACCTTTTCCACAGGAGAGTTATGTGTGACAAAACTGCCGTCAGCCTTCATGTGTGTGGTTAAGGTCTCCCTATTGGAGTTGCAAGACTTCAGGAAAAAATTACCCTCCTGCATAATGTTTACAGCATTCTGGTACAGGTCCAGCAAAACATCAGGAGAATTGTGGGTCTTTATAAGGTTATCCACATAAAAATTACCTAGCAGCATATCCTTACACAAACTAGAGGGGTATTTCTCAACATGGTGTTTAATGACAAAGTTGAGCATAAAAGGGCTAGCCACAAACCCCAAAATTAGCGTTTTGTAACGATAAAACACAAGTTTATCATCAAATTTCACGAAAAAACAAAAACGATTTTTGTCCCTATTAGTTTCCAACTGGCTCAATAGAAAAGCCTTACGCACATCTGCCAAAAGGACATAGCGATCCATTTTGAACTTGAATAACAAGTCCAACATATCCGTAAAGAGATTAACTCCAGGATGTACACAATCGTTCAAAGAGGGTCGCCCACCTGTTCGCAAAGAACAGTTAAACACTGGCCGAATCTTAGTTGTGCTCAAACCATCGGCCTTCACAACAGGTCTGTGAGGAATCCAAGTGTAATGAATGAAATCTTTTGGATCAACCTGCACTCTTTCAATGATGTCCTCTCTTTCTTGGTCCAAGAAAACCTGGCAATAGTCTTCATACAAACCCTGTTTGTTCAAGCGGGCAACGACGTGATCAAGCACCTTCAATGCTACTTGATGGTTAGAGGGGACAGAAGGCAATTTTTCCTCGCCCAGGGCAAATTGACATAATAGCAATTTTCTCGATATGAGATTGAATTGCGAAATGAAGCTATCTTATCTTTATCGTAAACCACTAACCGAGTCCTCATCCACACCTAATGTTTCTAAACTAAAGAGCCTGTCTACCGATCTTTCCACAGAGGATTCAGAAAATCTGTCCAAAGGATCAAAGTGTTTGGACTTTGGCTCAAGCACAAAATAAACATGTGTCACAGGACACTGGGAGTATTCGGACACAACCTGACTATAATTAATGCCACTAACAGTTGCATCCGCCTCTTTTACAACAGGGCACATAAAATCAATCACATCACCAAAGGGTACTATACCTTGAAGGGAGTCAGCTGCATAGGGCCCATGTGTTTCAACAAATCCACGCCTATCAAACTCTGCACTGCAATGCAATCATTACAAATACATGAAAAATCAACAGCCAGCTTGTTATCACAAGCACAAATATTTTTGACGGCGGCATCAAGACCATTAACATAAAACTGAAGATCCAAATCTTTATCAACAAGAAAAGAAACAGCACACTCAGAGTTTGGTAACTTAACATGCAACTCTAGCTCGCTCAAACTCTTCCTAACAGAACCAAGAAAGGTTTTGATAGTGACGTCCTTTTTTTCATGACAGCAGAGCGACAATGACGAATATCCAGTACTCCATCTGATAAATAGGAGCGCTGGCTGACCGAATCCAGTAAACAATTAAAGGTCTTTTCTACCTAGCCAGAAACTACTTTAATCTCTATTATGGGTAAGAGAAGATTCATATTCCCCATCTGCGGGCAAGGATTAGCCATCACCTGAGACTTCCCCAAGTCAGGGCACAAAGCACCTGCATGTTCACAACTCTTGCACCTCCAATACGGGCGGAGACGACCCTTTTTACCAGGACAAAACTCGGAGGTATGAGCAGGGCTGGTGCAATGGATACACAATTTAACAGCCCTGCAATGTTGCAAACGATCCTTAAGTGTTGGATACTTTGTACAATAATACGCAGTGTGAATGTTACAACGGCAAAAATTACACTTATAAGGCACAGGCTCAGGCTTCACAAAAAAATTCTCCAGTGTGGAAGGCTTCTTGCTAACATCATTAGGTTTGAATTTATTAGAACTCGGAGTTCTTTGCTTAACAACTGATTTTACAGAATTGGCCACCCCGGGTCTCGTAATTTCCAATGTGCGAATCACATCAGAATATCGACCTAGGATCTCTCCCAGAGAGGGATAATTACTACCAACTGCACAAATAATCTCGCGTCTTAACAATGAAGGAAGCTTTTCAAAAACAATATAACTCAAAAGCTGGTTGCCTAGGTTAAAAACATCTTGACAGAACCACAATCAGCATCCCTAAGATGTTTGGAGTCATCAATAGACTTAAAAATGGAATTAACTATATATTTCCTATCTAAGAACTCCTTGTCCAAGATTTCGATGGCTGTATCAAAATTAACATCTAAAATAGAGAGATGGCTTATTATTTTGTGAGCGTAGCCCCTGAGATGGTTCTTCAAAATGATCAACTTCAGAGACTTACTTTCAACGCTCAATGTGCAATTCTCAAATTCCTTATAGAAGTTTAGATATGCTAGCTTGTCATTTTTCAAACTTTCTCGGTCAAAAATTGGACATTTCAGTTTGGGGGGGGGTCACATTATAATGAGATAATTTAAGACCCCCCGCCTCTGCAGTAAGAGGGGTTGGACTCTCATCTTTTCCTACATTCCCAAGTTTAACTAAAGATTGGAACACACGTGAATTATATAATGTCTCGCTTTGTGTAAGACTATCGATTTCCTCATCATCATCCTGTTCGAGGTAGGCACTGATTATCTGCTCATTTAGCAAATCAATGGAAGAGAGGCAGTCCGTTATTTTGTTCTTTCTATCTAAAAATAACTCTCTCTTCACGTTTCTCTCCGTCTGGAGGAACTCCAGAATACTGTTCACCTTATTCTTGAAGATATTTCGCCTCTTCAAAAGAAGACCAACAGTAGGGAAGGACGACATTGTGATGAAAGCCAGGATGGCGTCTACGGTAAGGTTCAAAGTATGGCGCCCCCCCCCAAAAAAAAATGGAGCTGGATAAAAGTAGTAGGAGGGGCAAAAAATGTCCAGTAAAGGGTGGAGAAAAGTGTAGGGAGAAGTCAACTCACAAAAATATGCCACAAATTATACAAAAAATAAAAACTTAGCAGCTAGCAATACCGAACTGAACCACAAAACTTCAATCCAAATTTCTAATCTTAAAACAGGGGAAAGTTAAGCTAAATAAAAAACTACTTTAAAAGAACAGGGGAGGGAGAAAGCAATTCTAGCCATGCGTTTAGTAAACGTTACGGCAAGGCAACCCATAAAAGCAGAATGTCGAAATTTTGTGGTCTTAACAAAATTCGACTTTAGTATAAAAAAGTGAAAGAAATGGAAAAAGGTAGAAAATAAAGGCATACAAAAAAGAGCAACAAATGGTTGTCCTGTTGTGATTCAATTCGATTTTATTAACATAGAGGGGCTAGCTGCTTTTATGTCCCTAAGCAGAGTTAACAACGTTAACACAAATTAAAATAACACACACAATTGAAAATCATAGAAAGGTTGCAAAAAAGTCCTTGAAAAAAAGTTGGAAACAACAAAAAGGAGAATTATCTTTTTTTTTTCTTTACAAGTCCTTTGCAAAGCTAAGACGATATGGGTGGGCTGGCGTGTCGGAATTTATCCTGCTTCCAGATAAATTCGACGCTAAAGTAACTAAGCTGAAAAAAAGCATGAAACAAAATAGGTCTTGATTTGAAACGAAGAAGAAATTTTATTTACAATAAGTTGCAAATTTTTCCCTTTGCGGGCATTAAACTTAAAAACGCCAACGTAACATATGAAAAAAGTAACATGTAATGAAAAAATAACAACACTGCTGGTTCTTATAAAGAAGTTGTATGTATCCATTAACGAACACAACAAGAATATACAAAATAGTAGTATCTCCCAATCACACTAGCATATGAAGTTAATTTTAGGAGCGTACTCACAATTGAAAGCCCGTTAGGCACGTGCCTTTTTTCTTTTTTTTGTTTAAAGTTCTTTTAGAATTTTCCTTGCATGAAAACCGTAGACACACATGTATTACAGGAGCAAGACCTTGTCGCTTGTCCGGATAGGAAATTCCATAATACCTTGTCACGTAAAAGGTATTTTCTTTAAATTCCACTCCTTGTAAAATAAATACGTGCAGAACCGTAGTCACGTAAATAGTTTTCAGAAGTCTGTCTCGTCACAGCCGGGTATTAATTTCTTGCCGGGTTTACTTCTTTGAAGAAGGGCTCGTCAAAATTCCATTTTCAGCGCCGGGCAATGAACACATTCAATCTCTACGACAGCAGAATTTCAAAAGAGGACGAAATACGCGCTGAGCTCGTGACGTCATTACAGAGCTAGCATTTCTCTTTTCTCCAAATTAAAGGAAGTTTCGTACAAACCGAAAATATACGAAACTAAAAATCATAATGGATACAAAATACAAAAAATCATATATAAGAACCAGATAAAAAATAATAAACGTAAACAGGGGGGGATGCACCATATTAGTACAAAAAAAAAATTCCAACAGGGGGGGGCAAACGAACAAGAAATAAAAAAGTTACATACATTAAAATTCCTTTTTTTTTGTTTAGTCCCTTTTTTTCTTTCTTTTTTTTTGACGAAATCTCTCTCGAGTTTTGTGCAAGAGTTTTCCTTTTCACTTCCTTCTTCGACAGTTTTCTCCTCAACTTCTCTTCCTCAAAATGGTTCCTCGGAATATTCTGGAATTTTCCTTTCCAAAGGGTATTTAAACGAATGAAGTCACCTTCTGTATAACCTTCTTTCTATTTAATTGAAAGTCCCCTTTCGAAGGATAGTTTTCCGACACTTTTAATTCCACAATTAAAGGGGAATGATCCGTTGAAATTTCAACGGAGCACCTAACGTCACGTCAGGTCGGCGAGGTAGTCGTTCTAGGTACTGACGAAATTGTAGTAACTGGAATTGGAGGAAGGGGACGGGAAATTGGGGGAAGGGGGCGTGCAAAGGTCCCTTGAGTACATTGTCATTAAAACACTCACCTTTCCCTCACATGAAAACATACAAGATCCGGATAGCTAATCCTGACAGTGGCAACCTGATCCGCCCAGCTTCATAGTAAAAGAGTTAAAAAGGAATACAAATTCTCAAAACAGATACTACACTTTGATCTTATATATATAGTTTAATGTTCGTCATAATTTTACATTTCTAACAACAAAAATTGGAAAAAAAGATAAAAAATATTAAACAACAAACTTAGGCACAAGGCCCTATAAGAAATTGGGGCGGGGAAGGGTACAGGGTCTTTGTGATTAAAGTGATAAAATTGATGGAGGTAGACTTTGGAGTCTTACTCTTGACTGGCAACATTTACCATAATACCTCATTCACTCTATGGATCTTAATCTAACTAATAAATCCCCAGCGTTAAAAATAAAAAAAAGCATATATACAATTTGAAGAAAACTTGTCTGTATGTTTGTGTATGCATTTTTTTAAAAAAAAATTTTATCTTCTATCTATATATATATAAAAATGTAACTCTTGGTTCGTTCGCAATTAAAAGTCTAAAAAACCACTGGACGGATGGCTTCCACGTTTTGGTATAATATGTTTACTATATCCATGTGTGTTTTTATATATTTCTTTTTAATTATAACATTATACTTAATCTTTCTATGACAAATAGGTGTTTTTATTTGTACCGATACGCCATTTTTTTTTTATTTAGGGACAATTATTTATTACCGCTTCCTGTCACGTGACCAGTGTTGCAATTTAGCGATTTTCCTGCTAGATCTGGAGATTTCGTTTGCAATCTAGCGGGGAATTCTAGAAAATCTGGATATATTTGGCTGTTACACTTGACATCTTTGATATAATTTGGCGGTCGGGAAAAATAACGAAGGTCGACACAACAGGAGAAAAGTTCACCACGTGTTTATTCACTCAAAGAGAAAAGGAAAACAGAAAGAAAAGGACTCCTTACAAGGGAGAGTTAGAAATCAAAGGGACATAACTGAGGATGTTAATGGTTTATCCGTTAACACCTCCGCTTAAACTTAACATCCTGATAATTTTGCTTTTACGCGATGTAGGCGAGTTCTAGCCATGGGTTTAGTAAAGCAATCTGCAGTATTTTGGTCAGTCGGCACATAGATTAATTTGATCATACCCTTGTTTATTTTGTCCCTTATGTAGTGGTACTTAATTATCTATGTGCTTTACTCGCTGACTTGTGATGGAATTTTTTGCTATGCAGATTGCACTCTGGTTGTCGGAATATACTATTGCTTGTTCCCATTTCCTTGGGTAGCCTATTTCATTTACCAACTGCGAAAGGTATTGTGCCTCTTGTATAGCTGGCGTCATTGCCGTATATTCTGCCTCACATGTGGATAACGCTACTGTGGGCTGCTTCTTGCTTTTCCAGGCAATGACTGGTCCTTCCTCATTTAGGGAGAAGCAATACCCTGACGTACTCTTTCTGTCTTCAGAGCTAACCATATCAGTATAAGTATATCCCGTCAACTGCAGGCCGCTTTCACATTTCCTGAAAGATAAATAAAAAACAAGGGTTCCCTTTAGGTATCTGAATACATGTTTAACTGCATTCCAGTGTTCAATTGTGGGACTTTGATTGTATTGCGATAATTTGTTTACAACCCATGAAATGTCAGGTCTGGTGCAATTTGATAGATACACCAAACTTCCTATAGCCTCTCTGTATCTAGTGGGATTAAAGGCTTCCGCTTCCTGAGAAAAGGTTACTTTTTGTTCACAGGGTGTTGATCTTGGCTTGCAGTCTAACATATCGAATTTTTCTAATAATTTTTCTGTATATGCTCGCTGATTCATCTCTATTTTGTTTCCTTCGATGATAAAATCTACACCCAGAAATCGCGAGATCTGCCCCAAGTCTATCATGTTGAACTTCTGCTTGAGTCGGGTCTTAACTGCTGTTATAGTGTTTAAACTATTTGCCGCGATTAAGATATCGTCTACCCATACGAGGATACTGATTCTCTTACCTTCGTTTACTTTCACAAACATGCGTGGATCGATAAGGCTTTGCTTAAAATTTCCAGCAGAAGTTCTTTGCTTAGTAGGTCGTTCCAATTTTTGCCGCTCTGCTTTAGCCCATAGAGCGACTTATTTAATTTCCAAACAAGTCTTTCCTTGCCTGGAACTCTGTATCCTTCTGGCTGTTGGGTATAAATGTCACAGTCTATATTGGCATTTAAGTATGCGGATTTGACATCCATCTGATGTATTATTAGATCATATTGCATAGCAAATTGCATTAGGATTCTAATAGTGGTCATTTTTGTGGTAGATGTGTCCTTTATCTGGCTGTACCCCTTAGCAACATATCTGGCTTTGTACTCATCATCATTTTTGTCGTCTTTTTTGATGTTATACACCCATTTTCCCCCAACTACATTTTTTTTTCAGGGAGGGTTGTCAGCATGAAAGTGTTGTTTTCCTTTAAGGAATTCATTTCCCTTTCCATTGCTAATTTCCATTTGTTTGCATCCGGGGAATTAATGGCTTCCTGGTATGATCCAGGGATAATTTTTGTTTCACACGAGTTTATATGTTCTTCATCACTTGGGTTATTACTGGTGTCATAGTCTGTTAGGTAAGGGGGCGGTTTTCTCTGCCTTCGTGGATATCTTTGATTTCTGTTTCCAATATTGTCATTAAATCTGTTATTTGTCTGTTCCCCTTCTTGATTTTCACTATTTTCAGCATTACTCTGGTGGGGATCATGGGCAAGTTCATTTGTTTCATGGTCATTGGTTTCGTGTTCACTGAATTGGGGATAATTTGTATTTATAGAGGGGATTAAAATTGGTTCAATGTAATTATTTTTTGGGATAGCCGGAGTTCTCTCCCTTACACTGACGAATTTGTGAAAGTTACTAATCGTATCTTTTTTACAGATTTCTTTTCGTCAAAGTAAACAAAGTAGGCTGGGCTGTATTTGTCGTAGCCTACAAAAATACCCTTTTCCGACCGGGGGTCTAACTTTTTTTTATTTTGAGTGTGAGCGTAGCATATTGTTCCAAAAATGTTCATGTTTTCATCATTTGGTTTTTTATTCTTTAATGTCTCATAAGGTGTTAATTTTATCCTATGGTTATAACATCGATTTCGGATGTAGGTTGCACACAGGAAAGCATAAGGCCAGAGTTCGTGTGTTAAATGGGACTCTATAAGTATGCATCTCGACATTTCGAAAAGAGTTCTCCATCCCCGCTCCGCAGTTCCATTTTGGTGCGGTGAATATGGTGCTGATGTTTCATGTCGGATTTTGTGTTGGATAAGAAATGATTTGAATTCTCCTGATATGAATTTAGTACCATTATCACTTCTTATTCTCTTAACATTTCCATAAGGAGTGGTATCAGCTAAAAACTGTTTTGCATTTGTTCCTTAGGAGATATGCCATTACATAGCCTGAAAAATCGTCCGTAAATGTTATGGCGTACCAAAACCCACCAATACCGACAGGCTCTATTCCACCTGCCAAGTCGCAGTGGACTAGTTCCAAAGGGTACTTGGCTCTTTCGTCTGGTTTTCTTGAACGGATATCCTGCATTTTTCCGAGGGTACAAGTTTCGCACGGTGTGTTACTGTCTTTTTCAGTAATGGTCATTCCCTCAACCACAGTTGACATTTTTAAAATATCAGGAATATTGCAATGGCCGAAAATTTTGTGCCACGTGTTTAAAGCGTGTTTTGTATTATTTACACTGTTTGTTACACATTTATTTAAATAATAAAGTTTCCCTCTTTTCTTTATTTTAAATTTGACGCCATTTTTGGTGCTTAGCATGGCATGGTTTTGTGAAAATTTCACGTTGCCACCCTTCCCTACAGCGGCCTGGACAGACAATATATTTTGTGTAAATGTAGGCACGAATAAGGCGTTTTTTAGATAGATGTTGTGTCGCTTTTTATCTATATCATATAGTGATACTTTTGCCGTTCCTTTCTTTAACGCTAAGTTATTGTTTTTTGATCCGTCAGCAAGCTCAATATAATGCCCCTCTGGGTTAAATTTATGCTCAAAATTAATAAATTTTTTTAAAATCATTTATAATATGTGTAGTAGCCCCACAATCGACTAATAGTTCAAAATTTTCAGAAATGACATTTGGGTTTACTCTTACCTTGTAGTATGAGTGATTGTTTTCTTCGGCAGTAGTCCGCTGTATTTTCATGCAGAATTTTGTGTTGTGTGTCCTGGTTTCGCAAAATCTGCACCACCTGTTCTTATGACAATTTTTTGCGAAGTGACCATTTTTGTTACACCGAAAACATGATGGGGGGTATCTTTTTTTATATGAGGCTTTCATGATAGATTCCTCCTCCTCCTCGATTTTTTGTGTAGAGTTTTCCTCATAACCTCGGAGAGATGCTTTAAATTCTATCAGAGTTTGGGGCGTTTCTCTTTGTGTAATTATCGCTTTTAGGGTATTAAATGATGCTGGTAGTCCTTTGAGTAACATGGCTATCGCCAGTGGGTCTGAAATTGTCTCGCCACAGTTTCGTAGGGCAGCAATTGACTTTTCTGCTCGTATTACGTACCCTGTGACATCTTCGTCGTCATTTTTTGGAGGGTTGATAGGTCCGTATATAAAGCAATTATTTTTGGTTTGCCTTGGGATAAATAATGTTCCCTGAGGATTTTCAATGCCTTCTTTCCATTGTCCTTTGCATCTCGCATAACCAGGGCTAAACTCCTATCGTCCAGTACTTGGACAAGTTCGGCAAAGATGTCTTCATTTTTCTGTTGGTCTATCTCACCATCTTCCTTTTTTAATTCAGCCTTCAATTTTAGTCTGTGTAAAAGTCCCATGAATTTTATTTCGAACATTTCATAATTGTTCTCATCGCCATCAAACATTAGCGTCCTCCTGGGCCCATAACCTGTTACACTTGACATGTTTGATATAATTTGGCGGTCGGGAAAAATAACGAAGGTCGACACAACAGGAGAAAAGTTCACCACGTGTTTATTCACTCAAAGAGAAAAGGAAAACAGAAAAAAAAGGACTCCTTACAAGGGAAAGTTAGAAATCAAAGGGATATAACTGAGGAAGTTAATGGTGGTTTATCCCTTTACATTGGCACTCACACACCCGCAATTTTAGATTAAAAAATAAAGAAAAGCGCTTGAAAATACTTTAAAACATAAAATAAACTCATTCAAGTAAAAAAAAAGTAGCATTTATTGCGTTTGGTAACAATTATTTATTGAATATTTGTTTTGTTTTTCACCTTTTTTCGGCTAACCATTGTTAAATCTCGCTATAAAATCGATTTTTCCAAGTACATTTTAGGTGGAGGGGGCATTCCAACCTCCGAAGTTTAGTTTAAAATACGATCTAAGCAACCCTGCTTTATTTAGAAGTATTTAGTCGAAAATTGTAAAAAGCACGAAACAACAGCAAAAAAAAAAACCTATACCAATACAGTAGAATTTAATTATCTACCAACCTAAATACTTTTAATATGCTAAAACAAAGTTTTTTTGTTTTTTATTTTTCTAATTTCAATGTTGCACCATTATTGTGATGTTTAATTTGCAGTATATTTCAATTTAACTTTTATTATAAAAAGTTTGAGTTTATGATTTGTTTCCTGCAAAAAAGAAAATACCCTCTCTGAAAAAAAAAAGGCAAAACTAGCTGATAAAATATGTAAGCCTTCAATAACCGCTTCAATATAATTCCAGAAACATATAGTGAGAAAATACGGAACATTTCATATATTGAATATACTATATTTATAATTTTTTTATGGTAGGAAGTTAAAATATGGAGTTGGGGGGGATTAGCGATTTTTGAAAATTTCAGACGATAAAAGTTAAAAATCTAGCGATTTTCTGGAGATTTCTTTCTCCTGATCTCGCGGGTTTTTTTAAAATCTCAGTCGCATCACTAAAAAAACACTACAGGCTTAATGTAAACAGAATGTGTTTACGATATCGGTAAATTTTCAATGGGTTTAATCACATGATTATTGATAATGTAACTATGTGATTGAAATTTAATTTAAATTTACCACGCGTGGTCGCTCTGCTATCAAATATTCATCGAAAAATGGTAGGTACACACAAAATGAATGCCGACGCTCAAACATTTTGACTCCTCCCTTTACTTAAAAATTCACCAAAAATCAGGAAATTAACGAATTTTAATGAAAATCGCAGTATTTTTCAAATAATGATCGCAGAATATAATGAACTAATTATTTTTACTTTAGTCTTAGTGAAAATGTTTTATTTTGTTTAAACAAAAAATACCTTTACTAAAGTTATGGTTTTCAGTAGTAAACAAAAAAACGCAAGAATTTATTTTTGCTTTTTTTATATAAATAAAGCATTGTAATTTGTAACAATAAAAAATAATTTTAACAGTAACATTACGAAAAAAAAGCCCCTAAAGTCCGTATTAATGAATTCGATATAACTCGAAGAAAAATGAATTCTCGCATACTATTCAGGAAATTAAAGATTCGATTAGATTCCTATTTCAGTCACCTAAATTATTTAGGGTGGAATGAGTTTAGGAATTTATAGCCAAACCTAAATATTTTTTTTTGCTTAAAAAAAATAGCATTAATACAGTAAGTTAGGTAAAATTTGCATAGAATGCTCTGCTTTACGTTTGTTGTAAAAATGGAACGGAAATTTGAATTTCGTTCCCTTTTAAATTCGGTACATTTTTACATTACGCCCAACTCATCGTTCACATTCGACACGTCAACTTTTATAGCTTTTCGGGTATTCTGGCAAGGTTAGGGGTGTCTATTCCGAAAGCCGTTCTTAACATGGGTAGATTGGTAGGTGTGTCAGAAATTTCGTGAAAAATAGTGAATAATTCCATCCCGTCTTTCCACGCTTATAATTCATCGAAAAATGTAACTCAAGCCCTAATTTTTTTTCAATTAAAGGAGCAAGGACTAAGGTTTTATTAAAAAAACAAACAAAAAAAAACAAACAAACGACATGTTTTTAAAAAAAAAAAAAGGTTTTAACTTCGGACTTTACAGGTAAATTTCTAAAAAACACTACTTTTTTTGTTTTAAATTTGAATATATTGTTTATTGACCTTTTCTCTTCAATTTGTGATATATAACACTTTGGTGAATAAATTATTTACTTCTTTATAGACATTTCAAAATGGGAGGCGTGAAGTATTCTACCAAGCTTATAACTACTCGAAAAATGTAATTGTAGCCCTAATTCTTTTTCAATTAAAGGAGCAAAGACCAAGGTTTCATAAAAAAACAAAAAACAAACAACGTGGTTTAAATAAAAAGGTTTTAAACTTCGAACTTTACAGGAAAATTTCTGAAGAAACACTACTTTTTTGTTTTAAATTTGAATATATTACTTATTGACCTTTTCTCTTCAATTTGTGATATATAAAACTTTGGTGAGTAAATTAATTATTTACTTTTTACTAGACACTTGAAAATGGGGGGGGGACGTGAATTTAAAAAAAAAAAGTTTGTCTAAAATATTATATTCGGTTTATTGGAAAGAGCATAAAATTTCACATTTCCCTGAAAAATATCGTAAAAATAGAATCAATAGAAACATTTTGATAGATTTTTAAAGTTTAAAAATTGAAAAATATTGAGTTCGTAAAATTCATTACTGTTTTTTAAAAAATAAAAAAAATATTTCTATTACTTTTAAAACAACTTTAATAGTTTATTTTGGAAGTATAAATAAAGAAAATAAACAACTCACTTTTAAAAGAGAAATTACGAGATTTTTATATTTTATTTGCAGTTTCGTGATAGAGGTGTAAAAAATTCCTACAAAAATTCTGATACATCTACTAGATTGGAGTGTTTATTCGTTGTAAACGTACCCGACAACCTATAAATGTCGACATTTCCAATGTGAATGGTAAGCTGGACTTATGTAAAAAATAACAAAAAGATATACCAAAACTTACTTTTTCGTTTAAAAATGGAATTATTTCCCTTTCGTTATTAACTTTTTTGTTTTTGATTTTTTTTTTTATTAATAAATATTTTGTGTTTTATATACATAAAGTACAATTGTTGAATGTTACTGTTTTGATTATATTCGTTTGGGGGGGGGCACAATTAAAAAATTAAGAAAGATTAAAACGAAGTGAAATTTAAGTTTCCGTTCCATTTTTGAAACAACCGTAAAACAGTGCATACTGAGCAAGTTTTATCGTAATTTATAAGCATAATATTGAAATACTAAATCAACATTTTATTTATTTTTTTGCATAATTAATGATGGAAGTATTTTTCTGTTTATTTTCTTAACATCTGTTAAAAAAAATAATTTGTACATTCTCTTGAAAAAAGAATCAAACTTTTCTCTACTTTCACATGTGTTCCATTTGAACAAACTGAGCCACAGCAACGCGTGGCCGGGTACAGCTAGTATATATATAAAAACAAAAGTGTGTGCATGTGTATGGTATAAAAGTTAAATTTCATTATTAGAAAAAAGTCTTTAAAAATCAATAGATGTGCTAAACAGTTTGTGGAATCCGGAAGCTAATAGAAAAAGTTAATTTTCAAAACATAAAATATGCAAGCCTACTGTGTGTTAGTAATGCCCCCCCCCCTATCCTACTCTGAGTGATTAGACCACCCACTGATTTCCGGGGAGCCAAAAACAAGCAGGAAGGTCCCTATAGGGGTTGGGGAGAGAAAGTTTGTCAGGAGTGGAGAACATAAAGCAAATGGAGGGCGTTGGAGGGTGAGTAGTGGGAGTGACCGGGGGGGGGGTGTTAAAAAAACAAGTAGGTAGGGGGTTGGGCCGACTCAGAGGTTCTCTAGCACCAGAAAATAAAAACATGAACAGGATCTCATTTGTATCACCAGTCAAGAGTCTTCTTAAGTTTTTCTTAGCTAAAACCTAAGCGGGATGGGTTCCGACGGACCCAGCACCGCCCGTGCCATACTCAAGGAGGGAACACATATTCAAACTTGGCTCCTCGACGGATGCACAAACTAGTGTTGTGCACCCACCTCTTGTTAAACTCCACTCGAGGCAACCTCCTCCAATCGCATCTGATCTTCACTTTAAGCAAATGTTTAAAGTAAATGATCAGATCCCGATCTGGAACAGATGTCCCTTCGCAGACCAACTTGAGGTGCATGATCCAGATCACCATACGCGCTACTGCTAGGATCGCTAGGAAAAACATTCTTTCCTCCCTGGGGAACGGCGGCTCCATGTTGTAAACGAAATATCCTATGTCGAGATCGAGCGGCCACTCACCATCGATGGGAGCTGTTACCTCTCCGACATACTCCAATAGGGCCTGGATCCGGCTACAACTAAAAAATGCATGCTTTGATTCGAGCTTGTGTTCGTCACAGCGCGGACACCAATAGCCCTCGTTTGTTCTTTGTACATGCTGAATTCGTCGAAGAGGGTCAGTGCCTTTCGGACCAGTTGCCAGGTCAGGGAGAATTCCGAGTTTGTCAGAAAATCCCTTCCCAGCGCCCAACTCCACTGAGAGCAGATAACCTCCATCGACCAACTTTACCACCTACAAAGAGGATACTTCGTGATGCCCACCACTAACTCCTGATAAAGTCTCTTTCTAGGCTGTTCGAGGACACTGGTCCCCGGCAAAGCTCTAAGTGCAGACCGGCATTCGGCAAAGAACTTGGACTCCCCTCTTGGTTTACGACGACCTTCTACCAAGGGGTCGGGTTTGAGATTGGGAAACGAGTTCTCAACCGCAGGGACCCAAGGAGCATTCTCCTCTAGCGAACGACCCAGGAAAGCCAATCTCTCAGCGTTTTTATGACACAAGAGACTGGGCTGACCCAGGCCTCCCTCACTCGCATGTTGGATACAGACCTCTCTGCACACATAATGCTTACCCTCGTCCCACAGAAGTGAGTCGAGGCGCTTTTATAAGCGGGTTAGTCGTTATGCAGAAAGAGTAAGTATAGACAATCAGTAAAGGATGAGCGGAAAGACGTATGTAGCACACGCCTCTGCCCGACCCTTCAAGGATAATTTCCTTCGAATCCAAGTCTTAACTCACGATTTGACCGTGCCATATACTTCCGACCAATTTTTCCCCAGCTGAAGTCCATACCTGGAAGCGAGTTTATACCGGTCCAGGCCCCCAACCGCAGGCCGGCAGACTTGCTGTGGTTGAAGACGGCCCCTGTGACTTCTTTGTATCGAGCGAGCACCTCGACCACCGCTTGAACGTCCGTGGGGCAAGACACAAACACGGTGATATCATAGGCGAAGGCGGAAACCCTGGCTCATGTGCCTCCAGGTAAAGCAATTCTGTGCAGGACTGGTGCAGCCGCCTCGTCCCTTTTTTGTGCGTCTTCGCAAGTTAAGAGGTGACAGCGGACAACCCTGATGCACCGACTGGGAGATGGCGAATGACTCTGACAGCTTACCGTTGATCTGCACTGCGTTTATCATACAGGATAAAGATCCACTTGCGGAAGCCCGGATTAAATATGGCGGCCTCTAGCACAGATCCCAGGAACCGATGGTCGACCCTATCGAACGCCTTGGACTGATCCAAACTGATCAGCGCGGCTTCGGTGTCATCTTCTATTCCCTCTATCATCGAGTGAATCAAATGAAGAACGTCTGTAATAGATCTCCCGTTTCACAGCATAACTCTTGTCAGGTTCGATCAAGTCAGTGATGACAACCTGTAAGCGATTCGCAAGAATCTTTGCCAAAATCTTTAACTCTATGTTAAGCAGAGTCAAGGGCCTAAAATCATCAAACTTTTCCACCCCCACCATACCGTTGACCTTTCCTTAGCAATGTGATCACTCCCTTGGTCACTTGTTCAGGGATGGAACCCTGAGCAAACCAATGGTTGAACACATCCTTCAGAATAGGGACCAACATAGGCGACAGCCTCAAATAAAACTCGTAGGGTAAATCATCAAGCCTTGGGGACTTGTAGCCGACCTGCTTCAATGCAGTAATGACCTCATGTTCTGTAACAAGACCATCACAACTAGCCGCCATGAGGCGGGGCAAGTCGGCCAAATAGCTGTTAAACTCTTCGACCCTGAGTCTGGGTAGTTGGGTGAAGAACTCCGATAGATGCTCCCGAAACCCCTCGCAGATCCCCCGAGTCGACACGAGGGCGTGTCCTTCCAGATTATGTACTTTCCGAATGTACCCGTCCGAACCACGCCTTAAAGCAGCCTTACGCTCAACAGCGTCAACATTAACAGCTTTGTTAGAGACTTCCATTAACCTAGCCCTAACTTTTTGACCTTCATTCCGCTCGCTAGCCAAGCGACTGAGGTCCTGTTTAGCTAGTGCTATCTCTAGAGAGTCCCCCCCCATACACCGCTCGGGTCAGCTTATCTTCTATATGCTTCTTTGCCTTAGCCTTATCTAATGCGAGGCGTTGGCTGTACTGGACAGGGAAGCGTCTAATTTTGGCCTTAAGACTAACCCACCACTTACTCCCTGTAACCGCCCTCACTTAAGCCCGCTGAATTAATTCGGTAACCTTCAACCGGTAGTCCTCCAGCTCCAACAAGGTGCTGTTGAACTTCCAGTATCCGGCTAGTTTAGGCTTAAGTTCAAATGGGCCATAACGAGTTTATGGTCCGAGTGCTCTAACAAGTAGAACGTGGGGCACGATAGAAAGTCTATGTCAACTCTTCTAACTAACATCTGATCCAAGTAAGTACTCGTATGGGAAGGCACTACAGAATGCCACATCCACATCTCCCGCCTTGGTTAATACAGACGAAATCTGTCGACGAGGTCGCATGAAGCCATCAGGTCTGACAGACTGTTGTCATACCACACCGACCCGCTAGTCCCCCCGACCTTATCTATATTGGGATCAAGGATTGCATTCCAATCATGCATTAACACTAACCAATCCGGATCCACTAAGTAGCCCTCCAACCATCGAAAAAGGATACCCTGTCTCCATGACAATTGGGAGCATAAATAGCGACAATCTGAAAAACACTGCAATTAATGGCAACATCAACAACGATCACCGCCCGTCCTCGCCTGCGTGCACAACATTCACCGACGCTGACAGGGTGCAACTCACTAGCAAGGAGATTCCACGACTATAAATATTGCCATATGCTGAGTAAACATCATAGTCGTTTACCAGCACCTGACAATCCTCGTCACAAATAAAGTGGGTCTCCTGGATAGCAGCAATATCTGCCTTAAGGGACACCAAGTTTCTTACAATACGCGATGCCTTGCTTTGACACCTGATGCCCCTCACATAAAATGTAGCCAAGTTCAAAGCCATGTTCACTTACCTTACTCAGTGTCACAGACGGGTCTGAAATCCTTGGCAGTAAGGATGTGGCAGGCCTGGCCGAGGCTGCCGGTAAGTAGGTCTGCTGAGGGTGCTCCATCCTTGGCCACGCCCCCACATCCAGGGGAAAGGTTAGTTTGAGTGCCCTGTAGAATGAGGGGTGTATGTACATTGGGATTCTGCCCTCACATTTGAAAAAGATATTGTTCAGGGAAGGATGCTCCCTATCCATCAGCTGCTGGGATCGCATCCTTTGCTGCATCAATCATTGTCCAGAGGGCTTCGGTCCTAGAGTCCTTGTTGACCCTAATGAAAGTGGTCAACAAGGGAGTGTCCTTGAATTTGGTAGGATCTGCGACGTTGTCACCTCCGATGTACACCAGGCCCTCAGCTTATTGTACCGGACCTTCTGTTGTCCTTTAAGGTCCGGTATTGGTTGGTGAGGGTCGAGTTCATAGATCCTACCTCCTGGCAGGAAAGGGAGTTTTTTTGTTCGTTCTGTGCAAACTGCGGTTGTTGGGGAGGGGGCCTCTTTGGGTTGAGGGGGAGAAGAAGGGCGTGGGGTAGGGGTAACCTGCTCAGTTTGTTGGTCAGACGATCTATCACAGGATGGGGGGCGTGGTGAGTTTCTGGGGGCCTTGGGGAGAGAGGGGGAGAGTTGCTCGGGCTGCTGGAGTGGTGGGGTGACGGGGGGCTCAGCCTGTGCATTTGTTAGAGTCCTTCTGAGTAGGAGTAGGGGGGTTGGCGCGCGTCTTCCGGCTCTTCCTCCTTCTGGCCCTTCTGATCTCTGTCGCGCTTAGTGTCGCCGGTGCTGGTGTTTCCTCCTCTTCCTCTGACACTACCTCCTCCTCAGACTCTTGTAATTTCCTCTTGTTTGAGTAGGAGGGTGCCTGTGTGTCCATGGCTTCTTCTTTCACTATCTGTGAGGATGACTGTTTAGCCGTCTTCCCTTTCTTAGTGACCGTCACCCAACCCACTTGAGCTTCTGGGAGACTTGTGGCCGGAACGGGAGCAGAGGCTTGAGCTGCGGTTTTGACTGGTCCCGCATCTTTGCCAGTTGTTTTGGATGGGTTCTTGCTCCCGCTCTTTTTGGGGCAGTCTTTTGCCATGTGTCCCTGTAGTTGGCATTGCCAGCAGTGGGGCTTTCTCCCTTCCACTATTAGGGAGAGCGTCCAATCTCTGAATTTCAAAGTAGCCAGGATCCCGTAAAAGCCGGCCTTGTCCAGGCCCATCTGAATCTTATAGTCCCCCGTCATGATGTTCCTTTGACCGCGGACTGGTGTTACATCCTCGACGTCCCCGTACTGACTGAGGATGGCACCCAGCTGATTGGCCTCCATGTAACAGGGGACAATCAAGGCAAAAACATTTGCCCTCCTCTTATTTAAATATACTGGCTGCAGCTTTATGTTCCTGCTCTGGTGAATGGTCCTGGACAATTTGTCAGCACCCTCGGGGGTGGGAAGCAGAACATCCCATTGTGCATAGCTTCTTCTGCAGAAATAACTGGCTGGAATGTTCTGCTCCAGTAGTACTTTAACCATTGTGTCCTTCTTGAAACCCGTCAGACCCCTGGTCTTTGTGTCTGACGTGATGAAGGAGAGGACTCTTTCTCCAAGCCTTCGACCAGTTGGATGATGTTTCCCTTCGACAGGTTGGATGATGTTTCCCTCCGTGTACTGTTTGTACTTGGAGTCAAAGAGCTTCTTGTAGTCCTCGGGCGTCATCTTGTTCTGCTGCTCTTTGGGGCCCCATGCTGATCCTCTGTCCAGTTGGGTGTCTGCTGGTTCAGGGACGGGAGTTGTAGGTGTTGCTGTTAGCTTCTTCATTGTTGTGGGACTTGCAGGCTTTGGAGTCTGACCTTTACCAGCCAGAGTTAGCCAGTCCGCATTTGTAATCGCGTGCTGGCATTCTTTGCTCTCTGGGCCGTTCCCCTTTTTCTTCTTCTTCTGCTGGGTAGCATTCTCTTTCGGGGTTGATGGTACCTCCCCTCCTGGGGATGTGTTCCCAGCTGAGGATTTTGCAGGAGCAGAGGTAGGGGGATGGACGCTCTCCCTTATAGTGGAGGGGAGGAGGCCCCATTGCTGGCAGTGTCAACAACAGGGGCACATGGCCAAGGACTGCCCCAAGAAAAATGGGGGAAAAAACCCAGCCAAGGCAGCGGGCAAGTCGGCAGGACCAGCCAAAACACCCAACCAAGCCGCAGCACCCACTCAATCCACTAGTGCCCCTGAAACTCAAGCAGGGTGGACGACAGTTACCAAGAAAGGAAAGACTGCCAAAAAGCCCACCCTGCAGACAGAGTCCACAGACCAGCCTGAGTCAAACCCAATCACTGAGGTGGACAATATGGACACTCAGGCACCCCCCTCCTCCAACAAGAGGAAATTACAAGAATCTGAGGAGGAGGAGGAGGCAGTGTCGGAGGAAGAGGAGACAACTCCAGCACCAGCCAAACTGAGTGCAACGGAGACCAGAAGGGCCAGAAGGAGTAAGAGTTGGAAAACGCTCGCCGACCCCCCTACTCCTACTGAGGAGGACGCGAACACAGACGCACAAGCAAAGCCCCCCGCCACCCCTCTACCCCAGCAACCAGAAAAACTATCCCCTCCCCAGATCTCCCCAAAGCCCCCAGAAACCCTGCACCACCCCCATCCTGTGATAAACCACCCCAGGAAGGAACTGTGACAGCTACCCCCACTCCACCCCTCCCCTCACCCCCAACCTAAAAGCCCCCCTTCCCCAACAAGGCCAGTTCGCACGGAACGAACTAAAAAACTACCGTTCCTGCCAGGAGGTAGTATTTGCGAGCTGGACCCGCACCAACCAATACCGGACCTCAAAGGACAGCAAAAGGTCCGGTATAACAAGTTGAGGGGTCTCGCCTACGTGGATGGTGACAGCGTGGCGGACCCAACAAAACTTTAAGGACGCTCCCATGTTGACCACCTTTGTGAGGGTCAACAAGGATACAAGAACTCAAGCCCTCTGGGCCATGATCAAAGCAGCTAAGGATGCGATCCCGGGCCAGCAGCTGGTGGACAGGGACCATCCGTCACTGAACAATTTCCTTTTTAAGTGCGAGGTCAGAGTCCCTGTGTATATACACCCCTCATTCTACAGGGCACTTAAACTAACCTTTCCCCTGGACGTGGGAGGTGTGGCCAAGAATGGAGTACCCTCTGCAGACTTACTGACCGGAAGCCTTGGACAGGCCTGCCACGTCCTTACCCCCGAGGATTTCAGGCCCGTGTGTGACACTGAATAAGGTAGGTGACCATGGCTTTAAACTTGGCTACTTATAATGTGAGGGGCCTCAGATGTCGAAGCAAGGCCGCGCGCGTGCTGAGAGATCTGATGTCCCTCAAGGTAGATATTGCCGCTATACAGGAGACCCACTTTATTTGTGACGGGGATTGTCAGGTGCTGGTGAACGATTACGATGTTTACTCAGCATATGGCAATACCTACAGTCGTGGAATCTCCTTGCTAGTAAATCACACCCTATCAGCGTCTGTGAATTTTGTTCACGCGGACGAGGACGGGCAGGCGATTGTCATCGATGCTGCGATTAATAGCAGTGTGTTTTGGATAGTTGCAGTTTATGCACCCAACTCCGCTGTAGAGAGGGCTTCCTTCTTTCGACGGGTGGAGGGCTTTGTAGATGATCCAGAGAGAGTAGTCTTAATGGGTGATTGGAATGCCATCCTTGATCCCAGGATAGATAAGGTTGGGGGGACTAGCGGGTCGGTGTGGTGTGACAGCAGTCTGTCTGACATGATGGCTTCGTGCGACCTGGTCGACAGATTTCGCCTGGATCACCTGGGGCGGGAGATGTGGACGTGGCATCCTAATACACCTTCCTATCCGAGTACTTACTTGGATCGGATGTTAGTTAGAAGAGGCGATGTAGATTTCCTATCTTGCCCCACGTTCCACTTTTTAGGACACTCAGACCATTAACTAGTTATGGCCCGTCTGAACTTGAGCCCTAGGCCTAGACTGGCCAGATACTGGAAGTTCAACAGCACTTTGTTGGAGCTGGAGGACTACCGGTTGAAGGTTACAGAGATAATCCAACGGGCATTAGTGGGGGCGGTTACCGGAAGTAAGTGGTGGGTTAGTCTCAAGGCTAAGATTAGACGTTTCTCGGTCAAGTACAGCCAACGCCTCGCACTAGATAAGGCTAAGGCCAAGAAGCGTACCGAGAATAGGTTGACCCAGGCATTGGAGGGTGGGGACCCCCTAGAGATAGCACTAGCTAAACAAGACCTCAGCTGCTTGGCTAGCGAGTGGTACGAGGGCCAGATATTAGGGCTAGGCTAATGAAAGTCTTGAATGAGGCTGTTAATGTTGACGCTGTTGAGCGTAAGGCTGCTCTAAGGCGCGGCTCGGACGGGTACATTCGAAAGGTAGATGACCTGAAAGGGCACGCCCTCGTGTCGACGCGGGAGATTTGCAAGGGGTTTCGGAAGCATCTATCGGAGCGCTTCACCCAACTACCCAGACTCAGGGTCAAAGAGTTTGGCAGCTATTTGGCCGACTCGCCCCGCCTCATGGTGGCTCGAGCGGCTAGCTGTGATGGTCTTGTCGGTGAACATGAGATCATTACTGCGTTAAAGCAGGTCGGCTGCAACAAGTCCCCGGGGCTTGATGGTCTACCCTACGAATTCTACTTGAGGCTGTCGCCCATGTTGGTCCCTATTCTGAAGGATATGTTCAACCATTGGTTTGTTCAGGGCTCCATCCCTGGGCAGGTGACCAAGGGAGTGATCACATTGCTGAGGAAAGGTCAACGGCATGGTAGGGAGGAAGATTTAGACGATTTTAGGCCCTTGACTCTGCTAAACACAGAGTTAAAGATTTTGACCAAGGTTCTTGCGAATCGGTTGCAGGTTGTCATCACTGACTTGATCGAACCAGACCAGAGCTATGCTGTGAAGGGGAGATCGATTCAGGACACTCTTCATCTGATACGCACGATCATAGAGGGGACAGAAGACGACGCCGAGGCCATGCTGATCAGTTGGGATCAGTCCAAGGCTTTCGATAGGGTGGACCATAGGTTCCTGGGATCTGTGCTAGAGGCCGCCGGATTTAATCCGGACTTCCGCAAGTGGATCCCTGTACTGTCTGACAGGCCGACGGTAGTGGTGCAGATCAACGGTAAGCTGTCGGAGTCTTTTGCCGTCTCCCGGTCGGTGCGACAGGGTTGTCCGCTGTCGCCTCTCTTGTACGTCCTGGCGTTATAACCCCTCCTTCGCAAGTTAAGGGACGAGGCGACTACACCAGTCCTGCGCGGGATAGCTCTCCCTGGAGGCACACGAGCAAGGGTTTTCATGTTCGCCGATGACGTCACCGTGTTCGTGTCTTGCCCCACAGACATTCAAGTGGTCACCGAAGAGCTCGCTCGATATGAAGAAGTTACGGGGGCCGTCTTCAATCGCAGTAAGTCGGTGGGTTTGCGGTTGGGTGCCTGGACCGGAGTAAATTCACTTCCGGGCATCTTCAGTTGGACCGACGGCCCGGTCCGGATCCTTGGTGTGTGGTTCGGACCGGGTCTCCAGCTGAAGAAAAACTGGTCGGAAGTAGAGGCCAAGATCGAATCCTCTGTTAAGACTTGGGTTCGAAGGAAATTGTCCTTGAAGGGTCGGGCAGAAGTGTGTGCTACATACGTCTTTCCGCTCATCCTTTACCGTCTGTCTGTACTTCCTCTCCCTGCAAAATGACGAATCAGCTTACAGGAGCTCCTCGACACACTCTTGTGGAACGAGGGTAAGCATTATGTTTGCAGAGAGGTCTGTGTTCGAAATCTGAGCGAGGGAGGCTTGGGACTGCCCGATCTCCTGTGTCACAAGCACGCAGAGAGGTTGGCCTTCCTGAGCCGTTCATTGTACGTAGACGTTCCATGGGTCACTGCAGTTGAAAGCTCGTTTTCCAATCTCACACCTGACCCCTCGGTCTCCGCTGTGCTTCGACCGAGGGGGGAACAAACATTCTACGCCGAATGCTGGTCCGCACTTAGAGCGTTGCTGGGGCCAGTGTCCTCGAACAGTCTAGGAACAGGCTTTATCAGGAGCTAGTGGGGCATAGTAAAAAGGGACCGCTAGTGAAACGGACTGGGATGTCGTTGGAGGAGGTCCGCTCCCAGTGGAGTTGGCACCGGGACGGGACTTTCTTACAATTTCGGAATTTTCCCTTACCTGGCGACTTGTCCAGAACGCACTGCCCCTCCTTGAGGAACTCAACCTTTACAAGGAAGAAACCCGGGTCTACTGCCGGCGCTGCGACGAAGACATGAGAGAAACTGTCGGTCATGCCTTTTTCTGCTGTAGCAGGCTCAAACCCTCCTAGGGTACGTCAACGAGGTAACGGCTCGCATCGATGCAAAGCACTGGCTTGAACTCGACGAATCATATTTTGTGGAGAACATTGATCCGCCGCTGCCTAGGGAGAAAAGAATGGTTTTTCTAGCGATACTAGCAGTAGCGAGGAAGGTCATATGGATCACACGCCTCAAGCGAGTCCGTGAAGGGATATCTGTTCCAGATCGGGATCTGATAGTCTACTTTATGCTTAAAGTAAAGATCAGATGCGATTGGAAGAGGTTGCCTCGAGTGGCCTTTGACAAGAGGTGGGTGTATGACGCTAGCTTGTGCATCCGACGAGGCGCCAAGTTTGAATTTGTGTTACCACCATAGGCATGGCACATGCGGTACTGGGTCCTATGGAGCCCATCCCGCTAGGTTAGACAAATAAAAAGTAAAGAGACTCTTGACTGGTGGTACAAATGAGATCCTGTCCCTCGATTTTTTGGGTTTTTTGCACTAGAGAACCTTCCGAGGCTACCCTACCACTACCCCCCCCCTATCTTTTTGTTTTATCATCCCCTGATCAACCCCTACTCGAAGGTCGCCACCTAATATATTCCCCCCTTTTGTTTTAACAATCTATTTATTTTACTCCCAACACCCGATATAAAGTCTTCCCAATCCCCATTATGGATCTCCCCGCTTGTTTTCGGTGCCCCGGAAAACAGTAGGCGATCTAACTACTTAGATTAGCTTAGGGAAGGACCTTACTAACAATGCACTAATTTTATTTTTTGTATATTTTTTCTATATTTCTCACTCCCCAACAGGAACTGTTTTTCTTCCAAATTCAAGAACTTTTTATTTTTTCCAATGAATTGAACTTTTTTCACACACACACACACACACACGCACACACACACACATTTTAATATATAAAATTAAAAATAAATAAATAAATAAAAAAAATAAAAAAATAAAAAAATAAATAAAAATAAAAATAAAAAAAGTGCGCACACACACACACACACACACATACAGAAATTGTATACATATCCTTTTTGTAAAAACGCTGTGGTTTTCATTAGTTAGCTTTAGATTCCACAGAGTGAATGAGGTATTGTGGTAAATGTTGTCAGTCAATTGTAAAGTCGCCACAGACGCCATTCTTACTTTAGTTACAAAGACCCTGCAACACTCCCCTCCCCAGATCTTATAGGGCCTTGTGCCTAAATTTGTTTTGTCTTTTGGAGATTTTACTTTTTTATAAATGTTTTAATTTTATATTGGAATTTTTTTAATTGGAATTTTTTTTAATTGGAATTTTTTCTTTAAACGAAATAAATTAAATATAAAGATCAAAGTGTAGTATCTGTTCTCTCAGTTACGAAACTTGACCCACCACTGGGCTTTCGGGCTAGGTTAAGGTGTTTTTTCATACTAACTTTTGTTGGCAAGGACCGACCCCCTCCTTTGGGGAGTCAGGACCTAAAGGACCGACTCCACATTTGTGGGAGCTTGGACCCGAAAACTGATCCCCTCTTTTGGGAGACTGGAATCTCGGGACCAACACCAACACCACTATCGCTGGTAGTTGAGACCTTCTTTTTTCGTTTTTGCATGCGTTTTTTCTTCGTTCCGGTCTCTTCCCTCTAGAGACAGGGGATGGTCTACTTTCTCACCACTTAATTGCCTGAGCAGCACTCTGACCTGCCAGGCCAAAACTTTGTCTATTTTCGCTGCTCTCCCAGTGGATCGAGCAGACAGGGTTCTCTTTCTCGCTTCGTTGGGGTAGTTAGTGGGTAGGGTGACGTGGGGTAGGGCGGGTGTTTCGTTTCTGCTCCCCTCTGTGGGCAGAAATATCTATCCCCTCTCTCTCTTAATTGCGACGCGGCACTCTGACCCGCTAGCACCCACTGCGTCTTTCTTCTCTGCTCTCCCCACTCGCGGGGGGATCTGAGCTGCTAACCCGACATCCCCGTGAGGGGAGGTCAAAAACACTAATTTCTTCTGAGCCCGCTCCTCCCCCTCCATTCCTCTGGGTTTTCTTTTCTCCCCGCTACACTTTGGTCTGCGTCAGCGGCCAGTGCTACCGCCATGATGCCAGGCAGGAGGGGTACGTCACCCCAAATGCGCAACATCACCCCTGCAGACGACTCACCATGTGAGGGAGCCAATGCATCTCCCGGCAAGACGGCGCCAGAAGACAAGGTAGGGCCCCAGCGCGCGGCGACATTGAAAACAGATGAAGGGGTAGCGCCGCAGTCTGCGGCGACCCCCGGAATACCACCTGCAACTACTCCCCACGAGGGCGCCCCGGCGGAAAATGCAGACGCAAGAACTGCAGTCGAGGAGTATGCAGAAGGAGCTGCACCAGCTGCACTCCTGGACACCAATCCCACGGAAAGTAAGGCGGGAAATCAATCCCCCGCTCCCCAAAAGGGCAACACCCCAGTTGCAGCAGAGGATATGGAAAAAGGCTCCGACGAAAAAACCGAGGAGCTATTTAATGCCACACTAGCCTCTCTGCAATCATTTTTCGATGAAGAGACCAGCGTTCCGCCCTCCAGTACTCCCCAAGAGGGCAAGAACGAGAAAAAGGAAGCCCGGGAAGGGGATAAGAAGCCAACCAGTAGCAACCAAACCACACTGGTGGGAACGGCTCCCCAGACCACAGCACCTGCTATGCCAACGCCAGCAGCTGGGAATATAACCCCAGGATGGGAGACACCACCTACTCCCCAAGAGACGGCCACCCAGCAGCTAAGGAAGAAAAAGAGAAAAGTGAATGACCCGGAAAGCAGAGAAAGCCAGCACGCAATATCCAACGCGGATTGGCCAACTCTGACTGGTAAAGGTCAGACCCCCGAGCCATCAACTCGCACAACGGCGGTTAGCAGAGAGGTGCCAGCTACGCACCCCCCGTCCCTTGACCAGCAGGCTCCCAACAGGACGGTGGATCAGCATGGGGCCCCAAAGAGCAGCTGAGCAAGTTGACACCCGAGGACTATTGGAGCTGTTCGACTCCGTGTACAAGGAGTACACCAAGGGGAATGACATCCAACCCCTTCCAGGACAGGTCGAGGGCTTACAGAAGAGGGTCCTGTCACTGATTACATCCAATGTCAAGACGAGGAGCCTCACTGGTGTCAACAAAGACACAATGGTAAATGTGCTGCTGGAGCAGAACATCCCGGCCAACTACATCTGCAGAAGAAGCTACGCGCAGTGGGATGTTCTGCTTCCCACCCCCGAACATGCGATCAAGCTGTCCAGGACCAGTCACCAGAGCAGAAACATAAAGCTACAGCCCATTTAAATGAACAAAAGGAGGGCAAATGTTTCTGCTCTGAACGTCCCCTGCTATATGGAAGCCCAACAACTGGGAGCCATCCTCAGTCAATACGGGGACGTGGAGGAAGTCACGCCAGTCCGCGGTCTAAGAAACATCATGACTGGGGACTATAAAATCAAGATGGTCTTGGACAAAGCGGGATTCTACGGCATTCCGGCCACTTTGAAATTCGGGGAGTGGACGCTCTCCCTAATAGTGGAGGGGAGGAAGTCCCATTGCTGGCATTGCCAGCTACAAGGCCACATGGCCAATGACTGCCCGAAAAAGAGTGGGAACAAGAACCCAACAAAAACGCAAAGCAAAATTGCAGGGTCAGTCAAAACTATACCACAAGTCTCCACGCCCGCGCCAGCCACAAGCCTCCCAGAAGCACAGGAAGGTTGGTCGACGGTCACTAAAAAAAGGAAGACAGCTAAAAAACCAACCCCTCCAACAGTGACCAGAGACCAGCCAGAAAACAAGCAAGAAGGCACAGAAAATATGGACACGCAGGCACCTTCCTCCTCAAACAAGAGGAAGTTACAAGAGTCTGAGGAGGAGGTCGCATCAGAGGAAGAGGAGGAATCACCAGCAACAGCAACACTGAGCGCGTCAGAGATCAGGAGGGCCAGGAGGAGGAAAAGCTGGAAGATGCGAGCTAACCCCCCCTACCCCTACTGAGGAAGACACTTCCAACAAAACACAGGCTGATCCCGCCGTCATCCCACCACCCCAGCAGCCCGAACAACTCTCCCACTTCCTCCCCAAGGCCCCCAAAAACTCTATATGCCCCCATCCTGTGATAAATCACCCCATCAAGAGACTGTGAAAGCTACCCCGACCCCACCCCCCTCCTCCCTCCCTCAACCTACAGAGCCCCCTCCCCCAACAACCGCGGTTCGCAATGAGCGAACGAAAAAACTCCCGTTCCTGCCAGGAGGTAGGATCTGCGAACTAGACCCACACCAAACAATACCGGACCTTAAAGGACAACAAAAGGTCCGGTATAACAAGCTGAGGAGTCTCGCCTATGTCGGCGGGGACAGCGTCGCAGACCCGACCAAATTCAGAGACGCTCCCTTGTTGACCACTTTCGTTAGAGCCAACAAGGACGCAAGGACTCAAGCCCTCTGAGCTATGATAGATGCAGCGAAGGATGCGTGAGGGCAGAGTCCCCGTGTATATCCACCCCTCTTTCTACAAGGCACTTAAACTAACCTTTCCCCTGGACGTGGGCAGTGTGGCCAAGGACGGAGTATCCTCATCAGACTTACTTACCAACAGCCTCGGCCAGGCCTGCCACGTCCTCACTGCCAAGGATTTCAGACCCGTCTGTGACACTGAATAAGGTAAGTGAACATGGCTTTGAACTTGGCTACATTGAATGTGAGGGGCATCAGGTGTCGAAGCAAGGCCTCGCTCGCGTGTTGTGAGAGACTTGGTGTCCGTTAAGGTAGATATTGCCGCTATCCAGGAGACCCACTTTATTTGTGACGAGGATTGTCAGGTGCTGGTGAACGATTACGATGTTTACTCAGCATATGGCAATACTTATAGTCGTGGAATCTCTTTGCTAGTGAGTCACACCCTGTCAGCGTTGGTGAATGTTGTTCACGCAGGTGAGGACGGGCGGCTAGTTGTTGTTGATGTTGCCATTAATAGTAGTGTTTTTCGGATTGTCGCTGTTTATGCTCCCAATTCTGCTGTAGAGAGGGCATCCTTTTTTCGATGGTTGGAAGGCTTCTTAGTGTATCCGGAACGGTTAGTTCTAATGCGTGATTGGAATGCAATCCTTGATCCCAATATAGATAAGGTCGGGGGGACTAGTGGGTCGGTGCGGTGTGACAGCACTCTGTTCGACCTGATGGCTTCGTGCGATCTCGTCGACAGATTCCGTCTGGATCATCCGGGGCGGGAGATGTGGACGTGGCATCCTGGAACGCCTTCCCATCCGAGTACTTACTTGGATCGGATGTTAGTTAGAAGAGGCGATGTAGACTTTCTATCGTGCCCCACGTTCCACTTGTTAGGACACTCGGACCATAAACTCATTATGGCCCATTTAAACTTAAGTGCTAGGCCTAAACTAGCCGGATACTGGAAGTTCAACAGCACCTTGTTGGAGTTGGAGGACTACCGGTTGAAGGTTACAGAATTAATTCAGCGGGCTTTAGTGGGGGCGGTTACAGGGAGTAAGTGGTGGGTTAGTCTTAAGGCCAAAATTAGGCGCTTCTCAGTCCAATACAGCCAACGCCTCGCGTAAGATAAGGCTAAGGCAAAGAAGCGTTTAGAGGATAAGCTGACCCGGGCGGTGGAGGAGGGGACCCCCTAGAGGTAGCACTAGCTAAACAAGACCTCAGCCGCTTGGCTAGCGAGTGATATGAAGGTCAAGTAGTTAGGGCTAGATTAATGAAAGTTTCCAACGAGGCTGTGAATGTTGACGCTGTTGAGCGTAAGGCTGCTTTAAGGCGCGGTTCATACGGGTACATTCGTAAAGTACATAACCTGGAAGGACACGCCCTAGTTTTGACTCGGGAGATCTGCGAGGGGCTTTGGGAGCATCTATCGGAGCGCTTTACCCAACTACCCGGACTCAGGGTCGAGGAGTTTGGCAGCTATTTGGCTGACTCGCCCCGCCTCACGGCGGCTCGGGCGGATAGCTGTGATGGTCTTGTTACTGAACATGAGGTCATTACTGCGTTGAAGCAGGTCGGCTACAACAAATCCCCGGGGCTTGATGGTCTACCCTACGAGTTCTACTTGAGGCTGTCGCCCATGTTGGTCCCTATTCTGAAGGATATGTTCAACCATTGGTTTGCTCAGGGTTCCATCCCTGAACAGGTGACCAAGGGAGTGATCACATTGCTGAGGAATAGTCAAGGGCATGGTGGGGTGGAAAATTTTGACGGTTTTAGGCCCTTGACTCTGCTAAACACAGAGTTAAATATTTTGGCAAAGATTCTTGCGAATCGTTTGCAGGTTGTCACTGACTTGATCGAACCGGCCCAGACTTATGCTGTGAAGGGGAGATCGATTCAAGACAATTTGCATTTGATACGCTCGATCATAGAGGGGACAGAAGACGACGCTGAAGCCGCGCTGATCAGTTTAGATCAGTCCAAGGCATTCGATAGGGTTGACTGGGAGCTGTGCTAGAGGCCGCCGGATTTAATCCGGACTTCCGCAAGTGGATCTTTGTCCTGTATGTTAGGCCGACGGTAGCGGTGCAGATCAACGGTAAGCTTTCGGAGTCATTCGCTGTCTCTCGGTCGGTGCATCAGGGTTGTCCGCTGTCGCCTCTCTTGTACGTCCTGGCGTTGGAACCCCTCCTTCGCAAGTTAAGGGACGAGGCGGCTACACCAGTCCTGCGCGGAATAGCCCTCCCTGGAGGCACATGAGCCAGGGTTTCCGCGTTCGCTGATAACGTCACCGTGTTCGTGTCTTGCCACACGGACGTTCAAGCGGTGGTCGAGGCGCTCGCTCGATACGAAGAAGTCACAGGGGCCATCTTCAACCGCAGCAAGTCTGTCGGCCTGCGGTTGGGGGCCTGGACCGGGGTAAACTCGCTTCTAGGTATTTTCAGCTGGACCGATGGACCGGTCCGTATTCTCGGTGTCTGGTTTGGACCGGGACTTCAGTTGGAAAAGAATTGGTCGGAAGTATATGGCAAGGTCAAATCGTCGGTGAAGACTTGGATTGGAAGGAAATTGTCCTTGAAGGGTCGGGCGGAGGCGTGTGCTACATACGTCTTTCCGCTCATCCTTTACCGATTGTCTGTACTTCCTCTCCCTGCAGAATGACTAACCCGCTTGCAAGGGCACCTCGATTCACTATTGTGGAACGATGGTAAGCATTATGTCTGCAGAGAGGTCTGTGTCCAGAGTCCGAGCGAGGGAGGCCTGGGTCAGCCCAGTCTCTTGTGTCATAGAAATGCCGAGAGATTGGCTTTCCTGGGTCGTTCGCTTGAAGAAGACGCTCCTTGGGTCCCTGTGGTTGAGAACTCGTTTCCCAATCTCAAACCCCACCCCTTAGTAGAAGGTCGTCGTAGACCGAGGGGGGAGTCTAAGTTCTTCTCCGAATGCCAGACCGCTCTTAGAGCTTTGCCGAGGACCAGTGTCCTCGATCAGCCAAGGAAAAAACTATATCGGGAGCTAGTGGAGGGGACCGCAAAGGATCCACTTTGTAGGCGGATGGGATGGTCGATGGAGGTTGTCCGTTCTCATTGGAGTTGGGCGCCGGGATGGGAGATTCTGAACAACTCGGAATTTTCCCTCACCTGGCGACTGGTCCGTAACGCGCTGCCCCTTCTCGACAAACTCTGCCGGTATAAAGAAAATACGAGGGGCTTCTGTCCGCGCTGTGACAAACGCGAGCCCGAAACGATCGGGCACGCGTTTTTTAGTTGCAGCCGGATCCAGTCCTTATTGGAGTACATCGAGGGGGTAACGGCTCGCATTAATGCTGAATATCCGCTCGATCTCGACGAAGGTTATTTTGTGTACAACATGGAGCCGCCGTTCCCCAGGGAGGAAAGAATGTTTGTCCTGGCGATCCTGGCAGTAGCGCGCATGGTGATTTGGATCACGCGCCTCAAGTTGGTCCGCAAAGGTATATCTGTTCCGGATCGGGATCTGATCGTTTACTTGAAACATTTGCTTAAAGTAAAGATCAGATGCGATTGGAGGAGGTTGCCTAGAGTGGAATTTGACAAGAGGTGGGTGCACAGCACTAGTTTGTGCATCCGTAGAGGAGCCAAGTTTCAATACGTGTTCCCTCCT
This sequence comes from Euprymna scolopes, assembly GCF_053919585.1. Taxonomy (NCBI): domain Eukaryota; kingdom Metazoa; phylum Mollusca; class Cephalopoda; order Sepiida; family Sepiolidae; genus Euprymna; species Euprymna scolopes. Next base: position 62,177,355 of record NC_136510.1, read on the forward strand.
TAAGCATGGCACGGGCGGTGTTGGGGCCTTTGAAACCCATCCCGCTTAGCTTCTAGCTAAGAAAAACTTAAGAAGACTCTTGACTGGTGGTATAAATGAGATCCTGTTCCTGATTTTATTTTTTGGTACTAGAGAACCTCTGAGTCTGCCCATCCCCTTTGTGCCACATCCTTGCTTTTTCAACATCCCTGGTCACTCCCCTTCTCAGAGGTCACCTTCAAACCCCCCTCCACCCGTTGCTTTGTTTTCTCCCACTGCCATTAAGATAATTTCCCCAATCCCCATTAGGGATCGCCCTGCTTGTTTTCGGTTTCCCGGAAAACAGTGGGGGGGGGGGGTCTAGTCACCTAGATTAGTACAGGGGGGTCTCACTAACAACCCAGTAGGATTTATTTTTTGTTTTTGATATGAACACTTTTAATTAGTTTTCCCCTCTCCATGAGCAATCCATTTCTTAATTCAAAAACTTTTTTTAATTTACCAATGAAATTGAACTTTACTTTTTCACACATGCACACACACACACACACACACACACACACACACAAAATTAATATATATAAAAAAAAAAATGCATACACAAACACACAGACAACTGTTTTTAAATTGTAAATATGGTTTTGATTCTTAAACGCTGGGGATTTATTAGTTAGTTTAAGATCCATAGAGTGAATGAGGTATTTTGGTAAATGTTGCCAGTCAAGAGTAAGACTCCAAAGTCTACATTTATTACCTTTTAATCACTTTAGTCACAAAGACCTTGAACCCTTCCCCTCCCCAATTTCTTGTAGGGCCTTGTGCCTAATTTTGTTGTTTGAAAATCTTTTGTTTTTTTACTTAATTGTATTTACAAAATTTTAAAAGCAATAAAATATATAAACAAGATCAAAGTGTAGTATCTGTTCTCTCAGTTACGAAACTTGACCCGCTTTCGGGCTAGGTTAAGCTGTTTTTTCATACTAACTTTTGTTAGCAAGGACCGACCCCCTCCTTTGGGGAGTCAGGACCTAAAGGACCGACTCCACATTTGTGGGAGCTTGGACCCGAAAACCGATCCCCTCTTTTGGGAGACTGGAATCTCGGGACCAACACCACTATCGCTGGTAGTTGAGACCTTCTTTTTTAATTTTTTCTTTTTTGCATGTTGTTTTTCTTTGTTTCGGTCTTACTTCTCGAGACTAGGATGGTCTACTTTCTCACCACTTAATTGCCTGAGCAGTACTCTGACCTGCCAGGCCCAAACTTTGTCTATTTTCGCTGCTCTCCCAGTGGATCGAGCAGACAGGGTTCTCTTTCTCGCTTCCATTGGGGTAGTTAGTGGGTAGGGTGACGTGGGGTAGGGCGGGTGTTTCGTTTCTGCTCCCGTCTGTGGGCAGGGATGTCTATCCCCTCTCTCTCTTAATTGCGACGCGGCACTCTGACCGACTAGCACCCACTGCGTCTTTCTTCTCTGCTTTCCCCCCTGAGGGATCTGAGCTGCTAACCCGACATCCCCGTGAGGGGAGGTCAAAAACTCTAATTTCTTCCGAGTCCGCTCCTCCCCCTCCATTCCTCTGGGTTTTCTTTTCTCCCCACTACACTTTGGTCCGCGTCAGCGGCCAGTGCAACCGCCACGATGCCAGGCAGGAGGGGTACGTCATCCCACATGCGCAGCATTACCCCGCAGACGACTCCCCATGTGAGGGAGCCAATGCATCTCCCGGCGAAACGGCGCCAGTGAACAAGGTAGGGCCCCAGCGCGTGGCGACCTTCGTAACTGACGAAGGGGTAGGGCCGCAGCCCGCGGCGACCCCCAAAAAACCACCTACAACTGCTGTTCCCCACGAGGGCCACCCGGCGGAAAAGGCTGTTGCAAGAACGCCTGCAGAGGATTATGCAGCGGGAATCTCTCCAGCTGCACTCCCGAACTGCAAAGCAAAGGGTGGAACACCGGAACAATGCAACCCCGCTCCCCTAAAGGGCAAAGTTCCAGCAGCAAGAGAAAGGGAGGAAAACAGCACCACCCACCATACCGAGGAGCTGTTTGAAGCCACGTTAGCCTCCCTCAAATCACTGTTTGAAGAAGCCAGTGATCCGCCCTCCAGCACTCCCCAAAGGGCCACAACGTAAAGGGGAAATCCAGGGATGGGGAGGACGTGCCAACCAGTGTCAATAAAATCCAACTGGTGGGTGCGACACCCCTGTCTACTGAACCCGCAACAGCAGCCACTAGGGACACATCTCCCAGAGGGGGGACACCTCCATCTCCCCAAGAGGCAGCCACCCAGCAACTCAAAAAGAGGAAGAGGAAGGAGAACGATCCGGAGAGCAGGGAGCGCCAGCACGCAACAACTTTAAATGCGGACTGGCCATCTCTGTCTGGAAAAGGCCAGCCTCCAGGGCCAGAAACACCCACAATGGAGGCAGTACACGTTGCACCAGCTAAACCCCCCCATCCCGGGTCCAGTAAACAGCCAAAAGGATGGAGGATCAGCATGGGGCCCCAAGGAACAGCAGAAAAAGAAGATGACACCGGAAGACTACAGGAGACTCTTTGACTCCACTTACAAAGAGTGTACCAAGGGAAACGAGATCCGGCCTCTCCCAGGTCAGGTGGAAGGACTGCAGCAGAGAGTCCTCTCTCTGATAACATCAGACACAAGGACCAGAAGCCTGACCGGTGTTAACAAAGACACAATGGTGAACGTGCTGCTGGAGCAGAACATCCCGGCAAATTACATCTGCAGGAGGAGCTACGCGCAGTGGGATGTTCTGCTTCCTACCCCCGAAGAGGCAGTCAAGCTGTCCAGGACCTATCACCAGAGCAGAAACATTAAGCTACAGCCAATATACATGAATCAGAGGAGGGCAAATGTTTCTGTTCTAAACGTCCCCTGCTACATGGAGGCTGAACAACTGGGTGCCATCCTCAGCCAGTATGGGAATGTGGAAGAAGTGACGCCGGTCCGCGGTCTGAGGAACATCATGACTGGGGACTACAAGATCCATACGGTCCTGGATAAAACAGGATTTTTCGGAATCCTCACCACGCTGAAGTTCGGGGAATGGACGCTCTCCCTTATAGTGGAGGGGAGGAGGCCCCATTGCTGGCAGTGTCAACAACAGGGGCACATGGCCAAGGACTGCTCCAAGAGAAATGGGGGAAAAAACCCAGCCAAGGCAGCGGGCAAGTCGGCAGGACCAGCCAAAACACCCAACCAAGCCGCAGCACCCACTCAATCCACTAGTGCCTCTGAAACTCAAGCAGGGTGGACGACAGTTACCAAGAAAGGAAAGACCGCCAAAAAGCCCACCCTGCAGACAGAGCCCACAGACCAGCCTGAGTCAAACCCAATCACTGAGGTGGACAATATGGACACTCAGGCACCCCCCTCCTCCAACAAGAGGAAATTACAAGAATCTGAGGAGGAGGAGGAGGCAGTGTCGGAGGAAGAGGAGACAACTCCAGCACCAGCCAAACTGAGTGCAACGGAGACCAGAAGAGCCAGAAGGAGGAAGAGTCGGAAAACGCGCGCCGACCCCCCTACTTCTACTGAGGAGGACGTGAACACAGACGCATAAACAGAGCCCACCGCCACCCCTCTACCCCAGCAACCAGAAAAACTATCCCCCTCCCCAGATCTCCCCAAAGCCCCCAGAAACCCTTCAACACCCCCATCCTGTGATAAACCACCCCAGGAAGGAACTGTGACAACTACTCCCACTCCACCCCTCTCCCATCACCCCCAACCTAAAAGCCCCCCTTCCCCAACAAGGCCAGTTCGCACGGAACGAACTAAAAAAACTACCGTTCCTGCCAGGAGGTAGAATTTGCGAGCTGGACCCGCACCAACAGTTACCGGACCTCAAAGGACAGCAAAAGGTCCGGTATAACAAGTTGAGGGGTCTCGCCTACGTGGATGGTGACAGCGTGGCGGACCCAACAAAACTTTAAGGACGCTCCCATGTTGACCACCTTTGTGAGGGTCAACAAGTATACAAGAACTCAAGCCCTCTGGGCCATGATCAAAGGAGCTAAGGATGCGATCCCGGGCCAGCAGCTGGTGGACAGGGACCATCCGTCACTGAACAATTTCCTTTTTAAGTGCGAGGTCAGAGTCCCTATGTATATACACCCCTCATTCTACAGGGCACTTAAACTAACCTTCCCCCTGGACGTGGGAGGTGTGGCCAAGAATGGAGTACCCTCTGCAGACTTACTGACCGGAAGCCTTGGACAGGCCTGCCACGTCCTCACCCCCGAGGATTTCAGGCCCGTGTGTGACACTGAATAAGGTAGGTGATCATGGCTTTAAACTTGGCTACTTATAATGTGAGGGGCCTCAGATGTCGAAGCAAGGCCGCGCGTGTGCTGAAAGATCTGATGTCCCTCAAGGTAAATATTGCCGCTATACAGGAGACCCACTTTATTTGTGACGGGGATTGTCAGGTGCTGGTGAACGATTACAATGTTTACTCAGCATATGGCAATACCTATAGTTGTGGAATCTCCTTGCTAGTAAATCACACCCTATCAGCGTCGGTGAATGTTGTTCACGCAGATGAGGACGGGCGGCTAGTTGTCGTCGATGTTGCCGTTAATAGATGTGTGTTTCGGATAGTCGCAGTTTATGCGCCCAATTCCGCTTCTTTCGACAGGTGGAGGGCTTTGTAGATGATCCAGAGAGAGTAGTCTTAATGGGTGATTGGAATGCCATCCTTGATCCCAGGATAGATAAGGTCGGGGGGACTAGCGGGTCGGTGTGGTGTGACAGCAGTCTGTCTGACCTGATGGCTTCCTGCGACCTGGTCGACAGATTTCGCCTGGATCACCCAGGCCGGGAGATGTGGACGTGGCACCTAAATACGCCTTCCTATCCAAGTACTTACTTGGATCGGATGTTAGTTAGAAGAGGCGATGTAGATTTCCTATCTTGCCCCACGTTCCACTTTTTAGGACACTCAGACCATAAACTAGTTATGGCCCGTCTGAACTTGAGCCCTAGGCCTAGACTGGCCGGATACTGGAAGTTCAACAGCACCTTGTTGGAGCTGGAGGACTACCGGTTGAAGGTTACAGAGATAATCCAACGGGCATTAGTGGGGGCGGTTACTGGGAGTAGGTGGTGGGTTAGTCTCAAAGCTAAGATTAGACGTTCCTCGGTCAAGTACAGCCAACGCCTCGCACTAGATAAGGCTAAGGCCAAGAAGCGTACAGAGAATAGGCTGACCCAGGCATTGGAGGGTGGGGACCCCCTAGAGATAGGACTAGCTAAACAAGACCTCAGCCACTTGGCTAGCGAGCGGTACGAAGGCCAGATAGTTAGGGCTAGGCTAATGAAAGTCTTGAATGAGGCTGTTAATGTTGACGCTGTTGAGCGTAAGGCTGCTCTAAGGCGCGGCTCGGACGGGTACATTCGAAAGGTAAACGACCTGGAAGGGCACGCCCTCGTGTCGACGCGGGAGATTTGCAAGGGGTTTCGAAAGCATCTATCGGAGCGCTTCACCCAACTACCCAGACTCAGGGTGAAAGAGTTTGGCAGCTATTTGGCCGACTCGCCCCGCCTCATGGTGGCTCGAGCGGCTAGCTGTGATGGTCTTGTCGGTGAACATGAGATCATTACTGCGTTGAAGCAGGTCGGCTGCAACAAGTCCCCGGGGCTTGATGGTCTACCCTACGAATTCTACTTGAGGCTGTCGCCCATGTTGGTCCCTATTCTGAAGGATATGTTCAACCATTGGTTTGTTTAGGGCGCCATCCCTGGGCAGGTGACCAAGGGAGTGATCACATTGCTGAGGAAAGGTCAACGGCATGGTGGGGAGGAAGATTATGACGATTTCAGGCCCTTGACTCTGCTAAACACACAGTTAAAGATTTTGGCCAAGGTTCTTGCGAATCGGTTGCAGGTTGTCATCACTGACTTGATCGAACCAGACCAGAGCTATGCTGTGAAGGGGAGATCGATTCAGGACAATCTTCATCTGATACGCACGATCATAGAGGGGACAGAAGACGACGCCGAGGCCGCGCAGATCAGTTTGGATCAGTCCAAGGCTTTCGATAGGGTGGACCATAGGTTCCTGGGATCTGTGCTGGAGGCCGCAGGATTTAATCCGGACTTCCGCAAGTGGATCTCTGTACTGTATGACAGGCAGACGGTAGCGGTGCAGATCAACGGTAAGCTGTCGGAGTCTTTTGCCGTCTCCTGGTCGGTGCGACAGGGTTGTCCGCTGTCGCCTCTCTTGTACGTCCTGTTGTTGGAACCCCTCCTTCGCAAGTTAAGGGACGAGGCGACTACACCAGTCCTGCGCAGGATAGCTCTTCCTGGAGGCACACGAGCCAGGGTTTCCGCATTCGCCGATGACGTCACCGTGTTCGTGTCCTGCCCCACGGACATTCAAGTGGTCACCGAGGCGCTCGCTCGATATGAAGAAGTTACGGGGGCCGTCTTCAATCTCAGTAAGTCGGTGGGTCTGCGGTTGGGTGCCTGGACCGGAGTAAATTCGCTTCCGGGCATCTTCAGTTGGACCGACGGCCCGGTCCGGATCCTTGGTGTGTGGTTCGGACCGGGTCTCCAGCTGAAGAAAAACTGGTCGGAAGTAGAGGCCAAGATTTAATCCTCTAAGACTTGGGTTCGAAGGAAATTGTCCTTGAAGGGTCGGTCAGAGGCGTGTGCAACATACGTCTTTCCGCTCATCCTTTACCGTCTGTCTGTACTTCCCCTCCCTGCAAAACGACGAATCAGCTTACAGGAGCACCTCGACACACTCTTGTTGAACGAGGGTAAGCATTATGTTTGCAGAGAGGTCTGTGTTCGAAATCCGAGCGAGGGAGGCTTGGGACTGCCCGATCTCCTGTGTCCCAAGCACGCAGAGAGGTTGGCCTTCCTGAGCTGTTCATTGTACGTAGACGTTCCATGGGTCACTGCGGTTGAAAGCTTGTTTTCCAATCTCACACCTGACCCCTCGGTCTCCGCTGTGCTTCGACCGAGGGGGGAACAAACATTCTACGCTGAATGCCGGTCCGCACTTAGAGCGTTGCCGGGGACCAGTGTCCTCGAACAGTCTAGGAACAGGCTTTATCGGGAGCTAGTGGGGCGTAGTAAAAAGGGACCGCTAGTGAAACGGACGGGGATGTCGTTGGAGGAGGTCAGCTCCCAGTGGAGTTGGGCACCGGGACGGGACTTTCTTACAAATTCGGAATTTTCCCTTACCTGGCGACTTGTCCAGAACGCACTGCCCCTCCTTGAGGAACTCAACCTTTACAAGGAAGAAACCCGGGTCTATTGCCGGCGCTGCGACGAAGACATGAGAGAAACTGTCGGTCATGCCTTTTTCCGCTGTAGCAGGCTCAAGACCCTCCTAGGGTATGTCAACGAGGTAACGACTCGCATCGATGCAAAGCGCTGGCTTGAACTCGACGAATCATATTTTGTGGAGAACATTGATCCGCCGCTGCCTAGGGAGAAAAGAATGGTTTTTCTAGCGATACTAGCAGTAGCGAGGAAGGTCATATGGATCACACGCCTCAAGCGAGTCCGCGAAGGGATATCTGTTCCAGATCGGGATCTGATAGTCTACTTTATGCTTAAAGTAAAGATCAGATGCGATTGGAAGAGGTTGCCTCGAGTGGCCTTTGACAAGAGGTGGGTGCATGACGCTAGCTTGTGCATCCAACGAGGCGCCAAGTTTGAATTTGTGTTACCACCATAGGCATGGCACATGCGGTACTGGGTCCTATGGAGCCCATCCCGCTAGGTTAGACAAAGAAAAAGTAAAGAGACTCTTGACTGGTGCTACAAATGAGATCCTGTCCCTCGATTTTTTGTTTATTTTTTGGCACTAGAGAACCTTCCGAGGCTACCCTACCACTACCCCCCTTATCTTTTTGTTTTATCATCCCCTGATCAACCCCTACTCGAAGGTCGCCACTAAATATATTCCCCCCTTTTGTTTTTAACAATCTATTTATTTTACTCCCAACACCCGATATGAAGTCTTCCCAATCCCCATTAGGGATCTCCCCGCTTGTTTTCGGTGCCCCGGAAAACAGTAGGCGATCTAACTACTTAGATTAGCTTAGGGAGGGACCTTACTAACAATGCACTAGGCAATTTTATTTTTTGTACATTTTTTCTATATTTCCCACTCTCTAACACGAACTGTTTTTCTTCCAAATTCAAGAACTTTTTATTTTTTCCAATGAATTGAACTTTGTTCACACACACACACACACACACACACACACACACACATTTTAATATATATAAAAAATAAAAAAAATGCGCACACACACATACAGAAATTGTATATATATCCTTTTTGTAAAAACGCATTAGTTAGTTTAGAGTCCACAGAGTGAATGAGGTATTGTGGTAAATGTTGCCAGTCAAGAGTAAAGTCGCCAAATACTCCAATTTTTACTTTAGTAACAAAGACCCTGCAACACTTCCCTCCCTCGATCTTATAGGGCCTTGTGCCTAAATTTGTTTTATCTTTAGGAGATTTTACTTTTTTAAATTTTTTAATTTTATATTGGAATTTTTTTAATTGTAATTTTTTTCTTTAAACGAAATAAATTAAATATAAAGATCAAAGTGTAGTACAGAGCTGAGGCGTGCGCCACTTAAGTCTTTCCTCTCATCCTTTACTGACTGGCCGTACTTCCCCTGCCTGCACAACACCTAACAGCTCTTGTCGAACTCTTGTCCTCGCTCCTTTGGGATAGAGGAAGACACTGGGTGAGCAGACAGGTCTGTATTCAACGTCCGTGTGAGGGAGGCTTGGGAATGCCAGACTTGAAGTGTCATTGAGAGGCTGGCCTTCCTGAGCCACTATATGCAAGATGACCAACCGTGGCACCCCGTGGTTATTGCCGCCTTTCCCGACCTCGTTCGCGAACCTTCTATCGAGAGTCGTCGCAGGCCGCGGGGAGAATCTGCCTACAGGAAAAAGTGCCGAGCTGCGATAAAACGACTACCAAGGTCTAGCGACCTTGTGACTGCTACCCGTAGGGAACTCCACAGGGATCTAGTGAAGGGGGCCGCCGTCGACCCGTTATGCGCACGTTTGAGTTGGCAGCAGAGTGAGATCCGCTCTGCGTGGAGCTGGGCACCAGATTCGAGTCATCTGAACAATTCGGAGTTCTCTCTGACCTGGCGATTGGCCCGAAATGCACTTCCACTCAACAACATACAATGCAGTTCCGGGTATTTGGAGTCGCCTAATTGTCCCCGTTGTGGGACAACGGCCGTAGAAACTACAGATCATGCATTCTTCAATTGCCGCGAACTCTGCCAGTACTGGTCGTATGTCAGCGAAGTGACGGCTCGGATCGATCCTGAGCATCCTCGCCCAATTACCATATCCAATGTCGTGGACAACGTGAGGCCGCCATGAGACTGGGAAAGACAAATGGTCTACGTTACGATCCTGGCCGTGGCGAGAATGGTGATTTAGACGTCGCGTCTGCAAGGTTGCCGGGGGGGGTGTTGTCTTTTTCTGATCAGGATCTGATCGCTTCCTGTAAACACCAACTACGGGTGAAGATCAGATGTGATAGAAGAAGGCTGCATCGCGCAGCATTTGACAGAAGATGGATACATGTAGAAAGTCTGTGTGTACGAAGACGAGCCAAATTTGAATACGTGTTCCCCGCCTAGGTGTGGAACATGCAGTTCCGTGAAGTAAAATTAAACAAGTAGCCTCTTAGCTAGCTGAGTCTGTTTTTACATGTCAATAAAAAATGTTTTAAAACCTGGGAGTTAAGTAGGACGTCCTCCAATATGAAATGGTGAATGCGGTATTATGGTGAAAGAAGATACTAGCTGGGAGAAACTTTTGATTTTGTTTAGTTCTGGAGTGACAAGAATGACCAACAACCCCCACAATCCCCCCTTTGAGTTGGCCAAGTTTTTTGTTCATCATTGATTTTGACTGTATTTTTAACATGAATAAAAGATTTAATATCTCAAAGTGTAGTATCTGTTCTCTGATACATACACCGTGCTAGGCAGTACTGTTCGGGCGACACATTCTCGTGCGCGGAACACCTGACGATCTTGTTGGGTAGCGTTCCGCCCGCACCCCCACCTGGTCTGTCTTTCTCTGCTCTCCCCCCTCACGGGGGGATCTGAACTGATAATTTACGACCTTCCTGCGAGGGAGGGTCGGAAACACTTTATCTCTTCCCTCCACTAACTTCCCACTCCCTCTCTCAGTTCTATCTCCCCTCTTGCCGCCTTTGGCGCCACTTCTTTTTGGCGCCAAAGTCGGCTCCTCACTTTGGACTCCGACTTCATGTCAATCATTTTGGCGATTTTCAACACAGAGAAGAGAGCTTTTTTAAAAAATGGACACCTCCAGCCCGGCGGCCACCAATACAGATACCCCCAGCCAGGGGGCTACTACAGGAAAAACTGCTCCCCAAGAGGACGACTCCCCAACAGGGGGAGCGAAAAGCAATGGGGCATACCGCCTGGATAATAAACCGAAGGACGCCCCAGAAGGAAGAAAACTCACCAGCAGCTTCCCAAGAGGGCGACTCCCCACAAAGGGGAGAAAAAACAATGTTGGACGGGGCATCCAGCTCTGACAACAAAAATCAAGAGGCAGTAGCCCCAAAGGATGATAGGGGGGCAGTGCTCCCCAGGAGGGCTACTGCCCCAAAAGGGGAGCAAATCAAGAAAACGAGGGGCATACAGCCTGGACTTCCCCAAAACAAAAGGGGCAAAAGCTCACAAGGACAATAAAGGGGACAATGCTCCCCAGGAGGCCGACTCCCCAAAAAGGGAGGCGTTTCATGGAAGAAGCATAAAGCAAAGAGAGTCGGTCCCAAAGGAAAGCGGGCAGGGAAATGCCCCCAAAATAGCAACCTTTCCGCAAAGGAACAGCAAAAACAGTCCAACTCCACCAAAGATCTAACACCAACAAGAAGGTCTGCATGGGGGAAGACTGTAGAGAAGCAACTGTCCCCTCAAGAGTATAGAGACTTGTACTTGACCAACATAGAGGAGGCAGAAATTAAACCAGTGCCAGGCGCTTGGGAGGCAATCGAAGGCAGAGTCCTGTCCCTCATCATCTCCGATATGCCAGAAAACCGCCTCTTAAGGATGAAAATATGGGGCTCCTACACAAGTTAAACATCCCGGTAATATACCTGTACCAGAGGAGCTATGCCATGTGGGACATCCTCCTATCAACCAAGGAAGATGCGGAGAGACTCTCCCTACAAGAAATTAAGCATGCGAGAATAAAACTAAAGCCCGAATACCAGGGTAGGACAAGGACCCGGGTGCAAGTATTCAATGTACCTATGCAAATATCAGCAGAAATCCTGGGATCCTTCTTCACACAGTTCGGCGAGGTGGAAAAAATAACCCCAGTGCGGTCGAAAACTGGCATGCACCTGGGCAGCTACACTGTAGCCATGAGGCTAAAGAAAGAAGGCTTCCAGGCAATACCAGCACAGCTGACATTTAAGGAGGCAACTATGATGGTGGTGGTGGAGAGCCCTCGTCCACACTGCTGGTTCTGCCAAAAGCAGGGTCACATGGCCAAGAGCTGCCCTCAAAGGTAAACTCCTACTCGAGTGACACCAAAGGCGGTCCCAACCTCTGAGACAGCACCAGTGTCCAAACAGGCTGTCACAACTCCTAAAACCGGAGCACCAACCCCAGCACCGAGGAAACCCAAAACCACGCAGGAGGCCAAGGGGGAGGAATGGAGCATGGTAATGAGGCGGAAACAGAAGCCCACAATTTGATCTATTACCGTCCCACCACCAACCCAATAACTGAGGCAGCAACAACAACAGCAGCCTCCACAACAGCTGCAGCAACAGCCATGGCAGTAGACACAGCAGCAGCAGTAGCCGAACCAGCCATTGAACCAGCTGCAGCAACAACATCAGCTGCCGTGGCCAATTCCACAACCCATGCCACGAAAACAGTGGCAACAACAAAAACAGCAGCAGCCGAAACAGCAACAGCAACAGCCAGAACAGGAGCAGCAGCAACAAAAACGGCCGCAGCAACCAGAGCAGCAACAGCATCAACCAGAGAAACAGCAATTAGAGGAGCAGCAACAACCAACGGTCCCCACACTAATTGAGACGGGTACCAAGTGAAGAAAACACTGCTCCTCTGAGGATGAATCTGCTAGCGAGAGGGAGAGGAACTCAACCTCACCACTCCCCGGTTCATTCAAAAGAATAAAAAAGAAAAGCAAAAGAAGGAAATGGGAAGAAAAGGCAGCCCCCATTCCCTGTGAGCATACACCCCCCCTAACAACAACACAACCCACTTTCATCCCTAAACCACATACTGCACCAACACTAGACACCGCACCAACACCAACACCAGACACCGCACCAACACCAACACCAACACCAGACACCACACAGACACTCGTCTCCACACCAATGCAAATTGAGCCGCCATCCCAGAAAGAAAAGAATGAACCAAGGAGGGGGAGAGACTCTTCAGATTCTCCCACTCACGGACTTACTCCAAAAGGGACCCTCGCCCTCGAGACGAGGGAGGAACTTTGTTTTGTAGACCCCCTGTCTGTGGCAATGAACTTACCACACCGACAGAGAAAAAATTTAAAACCTCTGCTGGACTGCCAACAGATAGGAAGAAAAGACGTTAATGTCCCTTCTAATATCCCGGACGCCCCATGGCTAACAACTTTTATTAGGCTTCCAGAGGCTTGCAAGACCAACGTGTGGACAATGTTGTAGGCCACTGAAGGGGCTGGTCTGGGAATTGAACTGATTAGGAAAAATGACCCTTCCCTTGAGGAACTCGCAAAACAATGCAAGGGAAGGGTCCCAGTGTTGGTCCATCTGTCACTCTATAGGGCCCTTAAATTGACTTACCCTTTGGACGTCGGCGGCATTGTGAGAGAAGGTCAGGACATGAAAAACCTGACCACCTTGAGCATTGCATACAATGTTGGTGTCCTTTCCCCACCTTACTTCGGAGCTGAGTCTAACACTAACACACCTTAAGGTAGGTACCATGGCTTTGAATTTGGCTAGTCTGAATGCGAGGGGCTTGAGATCATCGGGCTGGGCGGCTCGCCTCCGGCACGACCTCTTGTCCCTCAGAGTGGATGTGGCTGCGATTCAGGAGACGCATTTCGTTTCTTCTGTGGACTGTCAGGTGCTGGCCCAAGACTTTGTGGTTTTCTCAGCATATGACAGCTCGCAGGGGAAGGGAGTCTCCTTGCTAGTTAAATGTACCCTGTCCGTGACGGTCGACGTTGACCATAGGGATGCAGAGGGCAGGCTGGTCGTGGCAGATGTTGCCATAAAAGATTCTGTGTTTTGTGTGATTGCGGTTCATGCGCCCAGCACAACTTGTGAGAGGGTCTCATTCTTCAGTCAACTTGACGCGTTCGTAGATTGTCGGAAGTGGGTAGTGCTAATGGGGGATTGGAATGCCATCTTAGACCCCGACATAGATAAGGTAGGAGGCGGAGCTAGAGGGTCGGAGAGCTGCAAGTCCAGCCTGGCTGATCTGATGACTAGATGCGGACTGGTCGACAGGTTTTGGGTCGAGCATCTGGAGCGGGAGATGTGGATGTGGACCAATAGCGTTTCCTCCTATCCAAATACCTATTTGGACAGGATGTTAGTTAGAAGGGGCAAGTAGACTTCCTATCCTGTCCCACGTTCACTTGGCTAGGCCAAACAGACCATAAATTAGTTATGGCCCGAGTGAAGTTAGGAAATAGGCCCAAGTTAGTGGGGTAATGGAAGTTAAACACCTCCCTTCTGGAGATACAAGACTTCCGAGATCAGTTAAGAGAATTAATTAAAAAGGCACTAGTGGGGATGGATACCGGGAGTAAGTGGTGGTTAGGTCTCAAAGCCAAGATCAGAAGCTTCTCAGTCAAGTATGCCCAGTGCCTCACACTAGATAAGGCCAAGACGAAGAAGAAGCTAGAGCAGAAACTAGCCCGGGCTATGGAGGAGGGTGATAGGGTTAGTCAGGAACTAGCTAACCAGGACCTTCTACACGAGACTAGCGAGCATTACGAAGGCCAAGTAGTTAGAGCTAGGCTTAGAAAGATAGGCAACAAACAGTCAATTCTGATGCAGACGTGCGTCATGAGGTCTCTAAGCATGGCTCGGACAAATATATTGCGAAAGTTAGACATTTGGATGGACGCACCCTGGAATCGACTCGGGAAATCTGCGAGGGGTTTCAAGAACATTTCGAGGAGCGTTTTACGCAGCAGCCCGATCTTCAGGTCTTTGAGTTTAGCGACTATTTGGCCGACTCTCCCCGCCTTGAAGCGGCTAGAGCGGCTAGTTGCGAGGGCCGGGTGATGGAGCGGGAGGTCTTTACAGCACTGAACCAAGTCAGTTGTGACAGATCGCCGGGACTTGATGGTCTGCCATACGAAATGTACTTGAGGCTGTCGCCCATGTTTCTGCATCTTCTGACGGATGTGTTCAACCATTGGTTTGCTCAGGGATCCATCCCAGGGCAGGTAACCAAGGGAGTGATCACATTGCTGAGGAAAGGTGATGGGCATGGTAGGGAAGAGGTAGACAACTACAGGCCCATAACTCTGTTAAATACAGAGTTGAAGATTTTAGCCAAGATTCTGTCAAATCGGCTGCAGGTTTTTATCGACGAGTTGGATGAACCGGAACAGAACTATGCTATGAAGGGAAGATCGATTCAGAACAACTTGCACCTGATCCGCACGATCCTAGAGGGGGAATAGATGATGACACGGGAGCCGCGCTGATCAACTTAGATCAGTCCAAAGTGTTCGATAGAGTCGACCATCATTTCCTTGCATCTGTCTTGGAGGCCACTGGTTTTAAACCGAACTTCTGCAAGTGGATCACCATGATGTATCGACAGCCCACGGCTGTCGTGCAAGTCAACGGAAAGTGCTCAAAGCCCTTTGTTATCTCTCGGTCGGTTCGTCAGGGTTGTCCACTTTCGACCCTGCTTTACATCCTGACCTTGGAGCCTCTGCTCCGCAAGCTGAGACGTGGGGAGGCAAATTCTGCCCTGCGCGGAATGGCTCTGCCTGGCGGCACAGCTGACAAGGTATCCGCGTTTACTGATGATGTCACGGTCTTCGTGTCAGGCTTCAGAGACATCGAGATCATGTCGGAGGTGCTTGTACAGTATTAAAGAATAAGATAAACCGCAGTAAGTCTGTTGGACTGCGGTTGGGCGCCTGGAGTGGTAACGCAAACCTCCCGGCGCACTTCAGCTGGACGAATGGCCTGATTCGGATCCTTAGCGTGTAGTTCGGACCAGGTCTCCAGCTTGATAAGAATTGGTTGGAGGTACGGTCAACGGTGGAGGCTGCGGTCAACGCGTGGCTTCCTAGGAAACTGTCCTTAAAGGGTAGAGCTAAGGCGTGCACTACATACATCTTCCCTCTCATCCTTTACCGACTGGCCGTACTTCCCCTGCCTGCACAACACCTAACAGCTCTTGTCGAACTCTTGACCTCGCTCCTTTGGGACAGAGGAAGACACTGGGTGAGCAGACAGGTCTGTATTCAACGTCCGTGTGAGGGAGGCTTGGGAATGCCAGACTTGAAGTGTCATTGAGACACCGAGAGGCTGGCCTTCCTGAGAAAATCAAGAAAATCAACCATGACACCCCGCGATCACTGCCGCCTTCCCTGACTTCATTCTTAACCCCGCTATCGAGAGTCTTCGCAGGCCGCGGGGAGACAGCCTTCCTGAAAGAGTGCCTAGCCATGCTAAAACGACTACCAAGGTCCAGCGACCTTGTGACTGCTACTCATAGGGAACTCCATAGGGATCTAGTGAAGGGGGCCGCCAACGACCCGTTATGCGCGCATTTGGATTGGCAGCAGAGTGAGATCCGCTCTGCGTGGAGCTGGGCACCAGGTTCGAGTCATCTGAACAATTCGGAGTTCTCTCTGACCTGACGATTGGCCCGAAATACACTTCCACTCAACAACATACAATGCAGTTCTTGGAGTCGCCTGCTTGTCCCCGTTGCAAAACAACGGCCATAGAAACTACTGATCACGCTTTCTTCAATTGCCGTGAACTCTGCCAGTACTGGTCGTATGACAGCGAGGTGACGGCTCGCATCGATCCCAAGCATCCTCGCCCAATTACCATATCCAATGTTGTGGACAACGTGAGGCCGCCATGAGACTGGGAAAGACAAATGGTCTACGTTACAATCCTGGCTGATAGATGCCGCAAAGGATGCAATCCCGGGCCAGCAGCTGGTGGACACGGAGCATCCTTCGCTGAACAATTTAGTTTTCAAGTGCGAGGGCAGAGTCCCTGTCTACATCCACCTCTCCTTTTACAGGGCACTAAAACTAACCTTTCACCTGGACGTGGGAGGCGTGGCCAAGAATGGATTACCCACAGCTGACTTACTTACCGGAAGCCTTGGACAAGCCTGCCACGTCCTCACCACCGAGGATTTCAGGCCCGTGTGTGACACTGAATAAGGTAGGTGACCATGGCTTTAAACTTGGCTACTTATAATGTGAGGGGCCTCAGATGTCGAAGCAAGGCTGCGCGTGTGCTGAGAGATCTGATGTCCCTCAAGGTAGATATTGCCGCTATACAGGAGACTCACTTTATTTGTGATGGGGATTGTCAGGTGCTGGTGAACGATTACGATGTTTACTCAACGTATGACAATACCTATAGTCGTGGAATCTCCTTGCTAGTAAATCGCACACTATCAGCGTCGGTAAATGTTGTTCACGCGGACGAGGACGGGCAGGTGATTGTCGTCAATGTTGCTGTTAATAGCAGTGTGTTTTGGATAGTTGCGGTTTATGCACCCAACTCCGCTGTGGAGAGGGCTTCCTTCTTTCGACGGGTGGAGGGCTTTGTAGATAATCCGGAGAGGGTAGTCTTAATGGGTGATTGGAATGCCATCTTTGATCCCAGGATAGATAAGGTCGGGGGGACTAGCGGGTCAGTGTGGTGTGTCGACCTGGTCGACAGATTTCACCTGGATCACCCGGGGCGGGAGATGTGGACGTGGCATCCTAATACGCCTTCCTATCCAAGTACTTACTTGGATCGGATGTTAGTTAGAAGAGGCAATGTAGATTTCCTATCTTGCCCCATGTTCCACTTTTTAGGACACTCGGACCATAAACTAGTTATGGCCCGTCTGAACTTGAGCCCTAGGCCTAGACTGGCCGGATACTGGAAGTTCAACAGCACCTTGTTGGAGCTGGAGTTGGTTGAAGGTTACAGAGATAATCCAACAGGCATTAGTGGGGGCGGTTACCGGCAGTAAGTGGTGGGTTAGTCTCAAGACTAAGATTAGACGTTTCTCGGTCAAGTACAGCCAACGCCTCGCACTAGATAAGGCTAAGGCCAAGAAGTGTACAGAGAATAGGCTGACCCAGGCATTGGAGGGTGGGGACCCCCTAGAGATAGCACTAGCTAAACAAGACCTCAACCGCTTGGCTAGCGAGCGGTACGAGGGCCAGATAGTTAGGGCTAGGCTAATGAAAGTCTCGAACGAGGCTGTTAATGTAGACGCTGTTGAGCGTAAGGCTGCTCTAAGGCGCGGCTTGGACGGGTACATTTGAAAGGTAAACGACCTGGAAGGGCAAGCCCTCGTGTCGACGCGGGAGATTTGCGAGGGATTTCGAAAGCATCTATCGGAGCGCTTCACCCAACTACCCAGACTCAGGGTGAAAGAGTTTGGCAGTTATTTGGCCGACTCGCCCCGCCTCATGGCGGCTCGAGCAGCTAGCTGTGATGGTCTTGTCGGTGAACATGAGATCATTACTGCGTTGAAGCAGGTCGGCTGCAACAAGTCCCCGGGGCTTGATGGTCTACCCTACGAATTCTACTTGAGGCTGTCGCCCATGTTGGTCCCTCTTCTGAAGGATATGTTCAACCATTGGTTTGTTCAGGTGACCAAGGGAGTGATCACATTGCTGAGGAAAGGTCAACGGCATGGTGGGGAGGAAGATTTAGACGATTTCAGGCCCTTGACTCTGCTAAACACAGAGTTAAAGATTTTGGCCAAGGTTCTTGCGAATCGGTTGCAGGTTGTCATCACTGACTTGATCGAACCAGACCAGAGCTATGCTGTGAAGGGGAGATCGATTCAGGACAATCTTCATCTGATACGCACGATCATAGAGGGGACAGAAGACGACCCTGAGGCCGCGCTGATCAGTTTGGATCAGTCCAAGGCTTTCGATAGGGTGGACCATAGATTCCTGGGATCTGTGCTGGAGGCCGCCGGATTTAATCCGGACTTCCGCGAGTGGATCTCTGTACTGTATGACAGGCCGATGGTAGCGGTGCAGATCAACGGTAAGCTTTTGGAGTCTTTAGCCGTCTCCCGGACGGTGCGACAGGTTTGTCCGCTGTCGCCTCTCTTGTACGTCCTGGCGTTGGAGCCCCTCCTTCGCAAGTTAAGGGACGAAGCGACTACACCAGTCCTGCGCGGGATAGCTCTTCCTGGAGGCACACGAGCCAGGGTTTCCACTTTCACCGATGACGTCACCGTGTTCGTGTCTTGCCCCACAGACATTGAAGTGGTCACCGAGGCGCTTGCTCGATATGAAGAAGTTACGGGGGCCGTCTTCAATCGCGGTAAGTCGGTGGGTCTTCAGTTGGACCGACGGCCCGGTCTGGATCCTTGGTGTGTGGTTCGGACCGGGTCTCCAGCTGAAGAAAAACTGGTCGGAAGTAGAGGCCAAGATCGAATCCTCTGTTAAGACTTGGGTTCGAAGGAAATTGTCCTTGAAGGGTCGGGCAGAAGCGTGTGCTACATACGTCTTTCCGCTCATCCTTTACCGTCTGTCTGTACTTCCCCTCCCTGCAAAACGACGAATCAGCTTACAGGAGCACCTCGACACACTCTTGTTGAACGAGGGTAAGTATTATGTTTGCAGAGATGTCTGTGTTCGAAATCTGAGTGAGGGAGGCTTGGGACTGCCTGATCTCCTGTGTCACAAACACGCAGAGAGGTTGGCCTTCCTGAGCTGTTCATTGTACGTAGGCGTTCCATGGGTCACTGTGGTTGAAAGCTCGTTTTCCAATCTCACACCTGACCCCTCGGTCGAAGCACGGCGGAGACCGAGGGGGAACAAACATTCTACGCCGAATACCGGTCCGCACTTAGAGCGTTGCCAGGGACCAGTGTCCTCGAACAGTCTAGGAACAGGCTTTATCGAATAATTGAATAAATAAAATTTTTAATTAATTGGTTTCATAAAAAGACAAACAATGAATAAATAAAATTTTTAATTAATAGGTTTCATAAAAACACAAAATATAAATAAATAAACATTTTAATTAATAGGTTCCATAAAAAGAGAAACAATGAATAAATAAAAAATTTAATTAATAGATTTCATAAAAAGACAAACAATGAATAAATAAAATTTTTGATTAATATGTTTCATAAAACGACAAACAATATATAAATAAAAATTTTAATTAATAGGTTTACTAAAAAGACAACAAATAATGTAATAAAAATTTAAATTAATAGGTTTCATAAAAAGACAAACTATAAATTAATAAAATTATCAATAATAGGTTTCATAAAAAGACAATCAATGAATTAAAAAAAAGTTAAATTAATAGGTTTGATAAAAAGACAGACAATAAATAAATAAAATGTTTAATTAATAGGTTTCATAAACAGACAAACAATAAATAAATAAAAATTGTAATTAATAGGTTTCATAAAAGACAAACAATAAATATAAAACATTGTATTAATAGGTTTCATAAACAGAAAAAAATAAACAAAAAAAAATTAATTAATAGGTTTCATAAAAGAACAATAAACAAATAAAGATTTTAATTAATACGTTTCATAAAAAGACAAACAATAAATAAATAACTTTTTTATTAATTAGTGTCATAAAAAGACAAACAATAAATGAATAAAAATTTTAATTAATAAATTTCATAAAAAGACAAACAATAAAAAATAGAAATTTTAATAAATAGGTTTCATAAAAAGACAAACACGAAATAAAAACCATTTAATAAATACGGTTCCTAAAAAGACAACCAACAACAAATAAATAAAAATTTTAATTAATAGGTTTCATAAAAACAACAAAAAATAAATAAAAATTTTAATTAATAGGTTTCATAAAAAGACAGACAACAATAGATAAAATGTTATTTAATAGTGTTCATAAAAACAACAATAAGTAAATAAATATTTTAATTAATAGGTTTCATAAAAAAGAAACAATAAATGAATACAAAATTTAATATGTTTTATAAAAAGACACACAACAACAAATAAATAAAACATGTTATTAATAGGTTTCATACAAACTAACAATAAATAAATAAAACTTTTTATTAATCGGTTTCAAAAAAGAGAAACAATGAATAAATAAAAATCTACTTAGTAGGTTTTATAAAAAAAACAATGAATAAATAAAAATTCTAATTTATATGTTTCATAAAAAGACAAACAATAAATAAATAACAATTTTAATTAATATGTTTCATAAAACGACAAACAATAAATAAATAAATAAATGTAATTAATAGGTTCATAAAATGATAAACAATAAAAAAATTGATTAATCGGTTTCATAAAACGACAAACAACAACGAATAAATAACAATTTCATAAATAGATTCCATAAAAAGTCAAACAACAATAAATAATTAAAATTTTAATTAATAACTTCCATAAAAAGACAAAACACAATAAATAAAATTTTAAATTAATAGGTTCCAGAAGACACACAATCAATACATAAAAATTTAATTAATAGGTTTCATAATAAGACAAACAATAAATAAATAAACATTTTAATTAATAGGTTTCATAAAAAGACAAACACCAAAAAAATAAAAATTTGAATAGGTTTCATAAAAAGACAAACAAAAACAAATAAACAAAACATAAAACAAAAGTTTCATAAAAAGAAAAATAATAAATAACTAAAAATTATAATTAATATGTTTTATATAGAAGAAACAAAAAAAATTTTTATTAATAGGTGTCATGAAATAACATACTACAACGATTAAATAAAAATTTTAATACAGATGTTTCATAAACACAACAACAAATAAATAAAAAAATTAATAGGTTTCATAAAAACAAACAAAAATAAATACGAATTTTAATTTAAGTTTTCACAAAAAGACAAACAATAAATAAATAAAATTTTATAAATGTTTCATAAAAAGACAAACAATAAAAAAAATTAATTCATAGGTTTCATGAAAAGAAAAACAATAAATAAATAAATAATTTAATTAATAGGGTTCATAAAAAGACAAACAATAAATAAATAAAAATTTTAAGTAATACGTTTAAAAAAAGACAAACAATAAATAAATAAATAATTTAATTAATAGGGTTCATAAAAAGACAAACAATAAATAAATAACAATTTTAATTACTAGGTTTCATAAAATGATGAACAATAAATAAATAAATAAAATTTAATTAATAGGTTTCATAAAAAGACAAACAATAAATAAACAAATAACTAATAGGTTTCATAAAATGATAAACAATAAATAAATAAATAAAAATTTTAATTGATACGTTTCATAAAAACAAACAATAAATAAATAACAATTTTAATTACTAGGTTTCATAAAATGATGAACAATAAATAAATAAATAAAATTTAATTAATAGGTTTCATAAAAAGACAAACAATAAATAAACAAATAACTAATAGGTTTCATAAAATGATAAACAATAAATAAATAAAAAAATTAATTGATAGGTTTCATAAAAAGACAAACAATGAATAAATGAAACTTTTAATAGGTTTAATAAAAAGACAAACAAAAACAAATAAATAAAACTTTAAAAAATAGGTTTCATAAAAAAGACAAATGACAAATGAATACAAATTACAAGTAATAAGTTTCATAACAAGACAGAGAAGAAACAAAAAATTTAATTAATAGGTTTCATGAAATTTTAATTAAAAGGTTTCATAAAAAGACAAACAACAAATAAATAAAAATTTTAATTGATAGGTTTCATAAAAAGACAAAAAAAAATAAATATTTTAATAGCTTTCATAAAAAGACAAACAATAAATAAATAAAAAATTTAATTAATAGGTTTCATAAACAGACAAACAATAAATAAATAAAATTTGCATAGGTTTCATAAAAAGACTAACAATAAATAAATAAAACATTTAATATATAATTTTCATAAACAGACAAACAATAAATAAATAAAACATTTTATTAATAGGTTTCATAAAAAGACAACCAATAAAAAAAATAAAAAAAATAATGAATAGGTTTCATAAAAAGACGAACAATAAATAAAAATTTGAATACGTTTCATTAAAATACTAATAACAAATAAAAAATTTAATTAATAGGTTTAATAAAAAGACAAACAAGAAATAAAAAAAATTAATTAATAGGTTTCATAAAAAGACAAACAACAACAAATAAATAAAAATTTATACTCATGGGTTTCATAAAACAACAACAAATAAATAAAATTTTAATTAATAAGATTCATGAAAAGACAAAAACAATAAATAAAAATTTTGTTTAATAGTTTTCAGAAAAAAAACAATAAATAAATATTTCACTTAATAGGTTTCATAAAAAAGAAACAATAAATAAATACAAAATTTAATATGTTTCATAAAAAGACAAACAAATAAAACATGTTATCAATAGGTTTCATAAAAAGAGAACCACTAAATAAATAAAAATGTAATAGGTTTCATAAAAATAAACAATGAATAAATAAAAATTCTAATTAATGGGTTTCATAAAAAGACAAACAATAAATAAATAAATAAAAAGTTTAATTAATAGGTTTCATAAAAATACCTACAACATTAATTAAATAAAAATTTTAATTTATAGGTTTCGTAAAAAGACAAACCATTAATGAATAAATAAATTTAATTAGTAGGTTTCATAAAAAGACAAACAATATATAAATAAAAATATTTGATTAATAGGTTTCATAAAACCACAAACAACAACGAATAAGTAACAATTTAATTAATAGTTTTCATGAAAAGGCAAACAACAATAAATAAATAAAAATTAATGAATAGGTTTCATAAACAGACAAACGATAAATAAGTAAAAATTTTAATTAATAGGTTTCATAAACAGACAAACGATAAATAAAGAAACATTTTAATTAATACGTTTCATAAAAAGACAAAATACAATTAAAGACATATTTTAATTTATAGGTTTCATAAGAAGACAAACAATAAATAAATAAAAATTAATGAATAGATTTCATAAAAAGACAAACAATAAATAAATAAACATTTTGATTAATAGGTTTCATAAAACACCGAACAATAAAAAAAAACAAAATTTGAATAGATTTCATAAAAAGACAAACAAAAACAAATGAATAAAAGTTTAAAAATAGGTTTCATAAAACCGCAAATAACAAATAAATAAAAATTATAATTATTAGGTTTCATAAAAAGACAAAGAAGAAACAAAAAAATTTTAATTAATAGGTTTCATGAAATGACAAAGTACAACGAATAAAGAAAATTTTTATGAACATGTTTCATGAAAACAACAAAAATAAATAAAAAAAATTTAATTAATAGGTTTCATAAAACACAAAAAAATAAAGACTTTTATTAATAGGTTTCATAAAAAGACAAATAAATAAAAAATTTAATTAATACTTTTCATAAAAAACAACAATGAATAAATAAATATGGTAATGAATAGGTTTCATAAAAAGAAATAATAAATAAATAAAAATGTTAAAAGTTTTCAAAAAGACAAAAAATTTTTTTTTTTTACTTAAACGGTATTGTTTAAAGACAAACCATAAATAAATTAAAATTTAAATTAATAGTTTGCGTAAAAAGACAAACAATAAATAAATAAAAAGTTAAATTAATAGGTTTCATCAAAAGACAAACAATAAATAAATAAACATTTTAAGTAATACGTTTCATAAAAAGACAACAATAAATAAAAAAAATTATTAATAGGTTTCATAAAAAGACATACAATAAATAAAGATTTTAATTAATATTTCTCCTGTAAAGACAAACAATGAATGAATAAAAATGTTTAGTAATACGTTTCATAAAAAGACAAACAATAAATGAATTAAATTTTACTTAAACGGTATTATAAAAAGACAAACAAATTTTAATTAATAGGTTTCATAAAAAAACACTAAATAAATACAAATTTTATTTAATGAGTTTCATAAAAAGGCAAACAATAAATAAGTAACAATTTTGAATCACAGGTTTCATAAAAAGAATAACAATAAATAAATAAAAATTTTAATAAATAGGTTTCATGAAATAGAAACAATTAATAAATAGAAATTGTTACTAATAGGTTTCATAAAAAGACAAACAATAAAAAAGTAAAAATTTAAATACGTTTCATAAAAGGACAAACAATAAATGAATTAAATTTTGATTAATAGGTCTCATAAACAGACAAACAATAAATAAGTAAAAAGTTTTATTAATAGTTTTCCTAAAAAGACTAACAATTTAATAAATAAAAATTTTAAGTATCAGTTTTCATAAACAGACAAAAAATAAATACATAAAAATTTTCATAGGTAGGTTTCATAAAAAACAAACAATATATAAATAAAAATTTTACGTAAACGGTATTATAAAAAGAAAAACAATGAATAAATAAACCTTTTAATTAATAGGTTTCATAAAAAGACAAACAATAAATAAATAAAAAATTTAATTCATATGTTTCATAAAAAGACAAACAATAAATAAATAAAAAATTAATTAATCGATTTCATAAAAACACAAACAACAAAAAATAAAAATTCTAATTAATAGGTTTCATAAAAAGACAGACAATAAATTAATAAAAATTTTATTTGATAGCTTTCATAAAAAGACAAAGAATAAATGAGTAAAAACTTTGATATGTTTCATAAAAAGACAAACAATAAATAAGTAAAAATTTTAATAGTGTTCCTAAAAAGTAAAAAAAAAAAAAAATAAATTCTAATTAATAGGTTTCATAAAAAGACAAACAATCATTAAATAAAAATTTATGTTCAACAGTTTCTTAATAGGACGCAAATAAATAAATACAAATCTTAATTAATATGTTTCATAAAAGACAAACATAAATTAATAACAATTTAAATTAGGTTTCATAAAACAGAAGGAAAAAAAATAAAAATTCTAATGAATAGTTTTCATACAAAGACAAACAGTAAAAAAAACATTTTATTTAAAAGGTTTCATAAAAAGACAAACAATGAATAAGTAAACATTTTATTAAATTGCATAAAAAGACAAACAATAAATGAAAATTTTTTAATTAATATGTTTCATAAAAAAGCCAAACAATAAATAAATAAAAATTTTGATTAATAGTTTTCATAAAAATACAAACCATGAATAAATAAAAATTTTAATCAATAGGTTACATAAAAAGACAATAATTAAATAAACAAAAATTGTTCCTAATAGTTTTCATAAAAAGAAAACAATAAATAAATAAAAATTTTAATTAATATGTGTTATAAAAAGACCAACAATAAATAAATAAAAAAAATTAATTATTAGGTTTTATAAAAAGAGAAATATTAAATAAATAAAAATTTTAATTAATAGGTTTCAGTACAGGATAAAAAATAAACAAATCAAAATTGTAATTGATCGGTTTCATAAAAAGACAAACAATAAAAAGAAAAATTGTAATTTTTAGGTTTCATAAAAAAGCAAACAATTACTAAAATAAACATATTATTTGCAGGTTTGATAAAAAGGCAAACAAACAATAAAATAAAAATATTATTTGCAGGTTTCATAAAAAGGCAAAAAAAAAATAAAATAAAAATATTATTTGCAGGTTTTATAAAAAGGCAAACAATAAAAAAAATATTATTTGCAGGTTTCATAAAAAGGCAAACAATAAATAAATAAAAATATTATTTGCAGGTTTGATAAAAAGGCAAACAATAAATAAAATAAAAATATTATTTGCAGGTTTACTAAAAAGGAAAAACATAAATAATTAAAAATATTATTTGCAGGCTTCATAAAAAGGCAAACAAAAAATAAATTAAAAATATTATTTGCAGGTTTCATAAAAAGGCAAACCATAAATGAAATAAAAATATTATTTGCAGGTTTCATAAAAAGGCAAACAATACATAAAATAAAAATATTATTTGCAGGTTTCATAAAAAGGCAAACAATAAATGACATACAAATATTATTTGCAGGTTTCATAAAAAGGCAAACAATACATAAAATAAAAATATTATTTGCAGGTTGCATAAAAAGGCAAACAATAAATAAATAAAATATTATTTGCAGGTTTAATAAAAAGGCAAACAATAAATAAAACAAAAATATTATTTGCAGGTTTCATAAAAAGGCAAAAAATAAACAATTAAAAATATTATTTGCAGGTTTCATAAAAAGGCAAACAATAAATAAAATAAAAATATTAATTGCAGGTTTCATAAAAAGGCAAACAATAAATAAAATAAAAATATTATTTTCAGGTTTACTAAAAAGGCAAACAATAAATAAAATAAAAATATAATTTGCAGGTTTCATAAAAAGGCAAACAATAAATAAAATAAAAATATTATTTGCAGGTTTCATAAAAAGGCAAACAATAAATAAATAAAAATATTATTTGCAGGTTTCATACAAAGGAAAACAATAAATAAAATAAACATATTATTTGCAGGTTTCATAAAAAGGACAACAATAAATAAAATAAAACTATTATTTGCAAGTTTCATAAAAAGACAATAAATAAACAATTAAAAATATTATTTGCAGGTTTCATAAAAAGGCAAACAACATTTAAAATAAAAATATTATTTGCAGGTTTCATAAAAAGGCAAACAATAAATAAAAATAAAATATTATTTGCAGGTTTCATAAAAAGGCAAATAATAAATAAAATAAAAATATTATTTGCAGATTTCATAAAAAGGCAAACAATAAACAAATTAAAAATATTATTTGCAGCCTTCGTAAAAAGGCAACCAATAAATAAAATAAAAATATTATTTGAAGATTTCATAAAAAGGCAAACAATAAATAAAATAAAAATATTAATTGCAGGTTTCATAAAAAGGCAAACAATAAATAAAATAAAAATATTATTTGCAGGTTTACTAAAAAGGCAAACAATAAAATAAATAAAAATATTATTTGCAGGTTTCATAAAAAGGCAAACAATAAATAAAATAAAAATATTATTTGCAGGTTTCATAAAAAGGCAAACAATAAATAAATAAAAATATTATTTGCAGGTTTCATACAAAGGCAAACAATAAATAAAATAAACATATTATTTGCAGGTTTCATAAAAAGGACAACAATAAATAAAATAAAACTATTATTTGCAAGTTTCATAAAAACACAATAAATAAACAATTAAAACTATTATTTGCAGGTTTCATAAAAAGGCAAACAACATTTAAAATAAAAATATTATTTGCAGGTTTCATAAAAAGGCAAACAATAAATAAAAATAAAATATTATTTGCAGGTTTCATAAAAAGGCAAATAATAAATAAAATAAAAATATTATTTGCAGATTTCATAAAAAGGCAAACAATAAACAAATTAAAAATATTATTTGCAGCCTTCATAAAAAGGCAACCAATAAATAAAATAAAAATATTATTTGAAGGTTTCATAAAAAGGCAAACAATAAATAAAATAAAAATATTATTTGCAGGTTTCATAAAAAGGCAAACAATAAATAATTAACAACATTATTTGCAGGTTTCATAAAAAGGCAAACAATAAATAAAATAAAACTATTATTTGCAGGTTTCATAAAAAGGCAAACAAGAGAAAAAATAAAAATATTATTTGCAGGTTTCATAAAAAGGCAAACAATAAATAAAATAAAAATATTATTTGCAGGTTTCATAAAAAGGCAAACAAAACATAAATTAAACATATTATTTGCAGGTTTCATAAAAAGGCCAACAATAAATAAAATAAAAATATTATTTGCAGGTTTCATAAAAAGGCAAACAATAAATAAATTAAAAATATTATTTGCAGGTTTCATAAAAAGGCAAACAATAAATAAAATAAACATAATATTTGCAGGTTTCATAACCAGGCAAACAATAAATAAGAAAAAATATGATTTGCAGGTTTGATAAAAAGGCAAACAATAAATAAAATAAAAATATTATTTGCAGGTTTCATAAAAAGGCAAACAATAAATAAATAAAAATATTATTTGCAAGTTTCATAAAAAGGCAAACAATAAATAAAATAAAAATACTATTTGCAGGTTTCATAAAAAGGCAAACAATAAATAAAATAAAAATATTATTTGCAGGTTTAGTAAAAAGGCAAACAATAAACAAAATAAAACTATTATTTGCAGGTTTCAAAAAAGGCAAAAAATAACTAATTAAAAATATTATTTGCAGGTTTCATAAAAAGGCAAACAATAAATAAAATACAAATATTATTTGCAGGTTTCATAAAAAGGCAAACAATAAATAAAATAAACATATTATTTGCAGGTTTCATAAAAAGGCAAACAATAAATAAAACAAAAATATTATTTGCAGGTTTCATAAAAAGGCAAACAATAAATAAATAAAAAAATTATTTGCAGGTTTCATAAAAAGGCAAACAATAAATAAAAAAATATTATTTGCAAGTTTCATAAAAAGGCAAACAATAAATAAAATAAAAATATTATTTGCAGGTTTCATAAAAAGGCAAACAAAAAATAAAATAAAAATATTATTTGCAGGTTTCATAACAAGGCAAACAATAAATAAAAAAAATATTATTTGCAGGTTTCATAAAAAGGCAAACAATAAATAAAAAAAATATTATTTGCAGGTTTCATAAAAAGGCAAACAATAAATAAAATAAAACTATTATTTGCAGGTTTCATAAAAAGGCAAACAATAAGAAAAACAAAAATATTATTTGCAGGTTTCACAAAAAAGCAAACAATAAATAAAATAAAAATATTATTTGCAGGTTTCATAAAAAGGCAAACAATAAATAAATAAAAATATTATTTACAAGTTTCATAAAAAGGCAAACAATAAATAAAAAAAATATTATTTGCAAGTTTCATAAAAAGGCAAACAATAAAAAAAAATATTATTTGCAAGTTTCATAAATAGGAAAACAATAAATAAAATAAAAATATTATTTGCAGGTTGCATAAAAAGGCAAACAATAAATAATTAAAAACATTATTTGCAGGTTTCATAAAAAAGCAAACAATAAATAAAATAAAACTATTATTTGCAGATTTCATAAAAAGGCAAACAATAAACAAATTAAAAATATTATTTCCAGCCTTCAAAAAAAGGCAACCAATAAATAAAATAAAAATATTATTTGAAGGTTTCATAAAAAGGCAAACAATAAATAAAATAAAAATATTAATTGCAGGTTTCATAAAAAGGCAAACAATAAATAAAATAAAAATATTATTTGCAGGTTTACTAAAATCGCAAACAATAAATAAAATAAAAATATTATTTGCAGGTTTCATAAAAAGGCAAACAATAAATAAAATAAAAATATTATTTGCAGGTTTAATAAAAAGGCAAACAATAAATAAATAAAAATATTATTTGCAGGTTTAATACAAAGGCAAACAATAAATAAAATAAACATATTATTTGCAGGTTTCATAAAAAGGACAACAATAAATAAAATAAAACTATTATTTGCAAGTTTCATAAAAAGACAATAAATAAACAATTAAAAATATTATTTGCAGGTTTCATAAAAAGGCAAACAACATTTAAAATAAAAATATTATTTGCAGGTTTCATAAAAAGGCAAACAATAAATAAAAATAAAATATTATTTGCAGGTTTCATACAAAGGCAAATAATAAATAAAATAAAAATATTATTTGCAGATTTCATAAAAAGGCAAACAATAAATAAAATAAAAATATTATTTGCAGCCTTCATAAAAAGGCAACCAATAAATAAAATAAAAATATTATTTGAAGGTTTCATAAAAAGGCAAACAATAAATAAAATAAAAATATTATTTGCAGGTTTCATAAAAAGGCCAACAATAAATAATTAACAACATTATTTGCAGGTTTCATAAAAAGGCAAACAATAAATAAAATAAAACTATTATTTGCAGGTTTCATAAAAAGGCAAACAAGAGAAAAAATAAACATATTATTTGCAGGTTTCATAAAATGGCAAAAAATAAATAAAATAAAAATATTATTTGCAGGTTTCATAAAAAGGCAAACAAAACATAAATTAAACATATTATTTGCAGGTTTCATAAAAAGGCCAACAATAAATAAAATAAAAATATTATTTGCAGGTTTCATAAAAAGGCAAACAATAAATAAATCAAAAATATTATTTGCAGGTTTCATAAAAAGGCAAACAATAAATAAAATAAAAATAATATTTGCAGGTTTCATAACCAGGCAAACAATAAATAAGAAAAAATATGATTTGCAGGTTTGATAAAAAGGCAAACAATAAATAAAATAAAAATATTATTTGCAGGTTTCATAAAAAGGCAAACAATAAATAAATAAAAATATTATTTGCAAGTTTCATAAAAAGGCAAACAATAAATAAAATAAAAATACTATTTGCAGGTTTCATAAAAAGGCAAACAATAAATAAAATAAAAATATTATTTGCCGGTTTATTAAAAAGGCAAACAATAAACAAAATAAAACTATTATTTGCAGGTTTCAAAAAAGGCAAAAAATAAATAATTAAAAATATTATTTGCAGGTTTCATAAAAAGGCAAACAATAAATGAAATACAAATATTATTTGCAGGTTTCATAAAAAGGCAAACAATAAATAAAATAAAAATATTATTTGCAGGTTTCATAAAAAGGCAAACAATAAATAAAACAAAAATATTATTTGCAGGTTTCATAAAAAGGCAAACAATAAATAAATAAAAAAAGTATTTGCAGGTTTCATAAAAAGGCAAACAATAAATAAAAAAATATTATTTGCAAGTTTCATAAAAAGGCAAACAATAAATAAAATAAAAATATTATTTGCAGGTTTCATAAAAAGGCAAACAAAAAATAAAATAAAAATATTATTTGCAGGTTTCATAACAAGGCAAACAATAAATAAAAAAAATATTATTTGCAGGTTTCATAAAAAGGCAAACAATAAATAAAATAAAAATATGATTTGCAGGTTTCATAAAAAGGCAAACAATAAGAAAAACAAAAATATTATTTGCAGGTTTCACAAAAAAGCAAACAATAAATAAAATAAAAATATTATTTGCAGGTTTCATAAAAAGGCAAACAATAAATAAATAAAAATATTATTTGCAGGTTTCATAAAAAGGCAAACAATAAATAAATAAAAATATTATTTGCAGGTTTCATAAAAAGGCAAACAATAAATAAAATAAAAATATTATTTGCAGGTTTCATAAAAAGGCAAACAATAAATAAAATAAAAATATTATTTGCAGGTTTCATAAAAAGGCAAACAATAAATAAATAAAAAAATTATTTGCAGGTTTCATAAAAAGGCAAACAATAAATAAAATAAAAATATTATTTGCAGGTTTCATAAAAAGGCAAACAATAAATAAAACAAAAATATTATTTGCAGGTTTCATAAAAAGGCAAACAATAAATAAATAAAAAAATTATTTGCAGGTTTCATAAAAAGGCAAACAATAAATAAAAAAATATTATTTGCAAGTTTCATAAAAAGGCAAACAATAAATAAAATAAAAATATTATTTGCAGGTTTCATAAAAAGGCAAACAAAAAATAAAATAAAAATATTATTTGCAGGTTTCATAACAAGGCAAACAATAAATAAAAAAAATATTATTTGCAGGTTTCATAAAAAGGCAAACAATAAATAAAATAAAACTATTATTTGCAGGTTTCATAAAAAGGCAAACAATAAGAAAAACAAAAATATTATTTGCAGGTTTCACAAAAAAGCAAACAATAAATAAAATAAAAATATTATTTGCAGGTTTCATAAAAAGGCAAACAATAAATAAATAAAAATATTATTTGCAAGTTTCATAAAAAGGCAAACAATAAATAAAAAAAATATTATTTGCAAGTTTCATAAAAAGGCAAACAATAAAAAAAAAATATTATTTGCAAGTTTCATAAATAGGAAAACAATAAATAAAATAAAAATATTATTTGCAGGTTGCATAAAAAGGCAAACAATAAATAATTAAAAAAAAATTTGCAGGTTTCATAAAAAGGCAAACAATAAATAAAATAAAACTATTATTTGCAGGTTTCATAAAAAGTCAAACAAGAGAAAAAATAAAAATATTATTTGCAGGTTTAATAAAATGGCAAAAAATAAATAAAATAAAAATATTATTTGCAGGTTTCATAAAAAGGCAAACAATAAATAAATCAAACATATTATTTGCAGGTTTCATAAAAAGGCCAACAATAAATAAAATAAAAATATTATTTGCTGGTTTCATAAAAAGGCAAACAATAAATAAATTAAACATATTATTTGCAGGTTTCATAAAAAGGCAAACAATAAATAAAATAAAAATAATATTTGCAGGTTTCATAACCAGGCAAACAATAAATAAGAACAAATATGATTTGCAGGTTTGATAAAAAGGCAAACAATAAATAAAATAAAAATATTATTTGCAGGTTTCATAAAAAGGCAAACAATAAATAAATAAAAATATTATTTGCAAGTTTCATAAAAAGGCAAACAATAAATACAATAAAAATACTATTTGCAGGTTTCATAAAAAGGCAAACAATAAATAAAATAAAAATATTATTTGCAGGTTTAGTAAAAAGGCAAAACAATAAACAAAATAAAACTATTATTTGCAGGTTTCAAAAAAGGCAAAAAATAAATAATTAAAAATATTATTTGCAGGTTTCATAAAAAGGCAAACAATAAATAAAATACAAATATTATTTGCAGGTTTCATAAAAAGGCAAACAATAAATAAAATAAAAATATTATTTGCAGGTTTCATAAAAAGGCAAACAATAAATAAAACAAAAATATTATTTGCAGGTTTCATAAAAAGGCAAACAATAAATAAATAAAAAAATTATTTGCAGGTTTCATAAAAAGGCAAACAATAAATAAAAAAATATTATTTGCAAGTTTCATAAAAAGGCAAACAATAAATAAAATAAAAATATTATTTGCAGGTTTCATAAAAAGGCAAACAAAAAATAAAATAAAAATATTATTTGCAGGTTTCATAACAAGGCAAACAATAAATAAAAAAAAAATTATTTGCAGGTTTCATAAAAAGGCAAACAATAAATAAAATAAAAATAGGATTTGCAGGTTTCATAAAAAGGCAAACAATAAGAAAAACAAAAATATTATTTGCAGGTTTCACAAAAAAGCAAAGAATAAATAAAATAAAAATATTATTTGCAGGTTTCATAAAAAGGCAAACATGAATAAATAAAAATATTATTTGCAAGTTTCATAAAAAGGCAAACAATAAATAAAAAAAATATTATTTGCAAGTTTCATAAAAAGGCAAACAATAAAAAAAAAATTATTTGCAAGTTTCATAAATAGGCAAACAATAAATAAAATAAAAATATTATTTGCAGGTTTCATAAAAAGGCAAACAATAAAAAAAACAAAAATATAATTTGCAGGTTTCATAAAAAGGCAAACAATAAATAAAATAAAAAAATATTTGCAGGTTTCATAAAAAGGCAAACAAAAAATAAAATAAAAATATTATTTGCAGGTTTAATAAAAAGGCAAACAATAAATAAAATAAAAATATTATTTGCAGGTTTTATAAAAAGGCAAACAATAAATAAAATAAAAATATTATTTGCAGGTTTCTTGAAAAGGCAAACAATAAATAAAATAAAAATATTATTTGACGGTTTCATAAAAAGGCAAACAATAATAAATTAAACATATTATTTGCAAGTTTCCTAAAAAGGCAAACAACAAATAACATAAAAATATTACTTTCAGGTTTCATATAAAGGCAAACAAAAAATAAAATAAAAATATTATTTGCAGGTTTAAAAAAAAGGCAAACAATACATAAAAATATAATTTGCAGGTTTAATAAAAAGGCAAACAATAAATAAATTTAACATATTATTTGAAGGTTTAATAAAAAGGCAAACAATAAAAAAAACAAAAATATTATTTGCAGGTTTAATAAAAAGGGAAACAATAAATAAATAAAAATATTATTTGCAAGTTTCATAAAAAGGCATACAATAAATAAAATAAAAATATTATTTGCAGGTTTCATAAAAATGCAAACAATAAATAAAATAAAAATATTATTTACAGGTTTCATAAAAAGGCAAACAATAAATAAAAAAAATATTATTTGCAGGTTTCATAAAAAGGCAAACAATAAATGAATAAAAATATTATTTGCAGGTTTCATAAAAAGGCAAACAATATTTAAAATGAAAATATTATTTGCAGGTTTCATGAAAAGGCAAACAATAAATTAAAAAAAAAATATTTGCAGGCTTCATAAAAAGGCAAACAATAATAAAATAAACATATTATTTGCAGGTTTCATAAAAAGGCAAACAATAAATAAAATAAACATATTATTTGACGGTTTCATAAAAAGGCAAACAACAAATAACATAAAAATATTATTTTCAGGTTTCAAATACAGGCAAACAAAAAATAAAATAAAAATATTACTTGCAGGTTTAATAAAAAGGCAAACAATAAATAAATATATTATTTGCAGGTTTAATAAAAAGGCAAACAATAAATAAATTTAACATATTATTTGAAGGTTTAATAAAAAGGCAAACAATAAATAAAACAAAAATATTATTTGCAGGTTTAATAAAAAGGCAAACAATAAATAAATAAAAATATTATTTGCAAGTTTCATAAAAAGGCATACAATAAATAAAATAAAAATATTATTTGCAGGTTTAATAAAAAGGCAAACAATAAAAAGATTTAACATATTATTTGAAGGTTTAATAAAAAGGCAAACAATAAATAAAACAAAAATATTATTTGCAGGTTTAATAAAAAGGCAAACAATAAATAAATAAAAATATTATTTGCAAGTTTCATAAAAAGGCATACAATAAATAAAAAAATATTTTTTGCAGGTTTCATAAAAATGCAAACAATAAATAAATAAAAATATTATTTGCAGGTTTCATAAAAAGGCAAACAATATTTAAAATGAAAATATTATTTGCAGGTTTCATGAAAAGGCAAACAATAAATTAAAAAAAAATATTTGCAGGCTATATAAAGGCAAACAATAATAAAATAAACATATTATTTGCAGGTTTCATAAAAAGGCAAACAATAAATCAAATAAAAATATTATTTGCAGGTTTAATAAAAAGGCAAACAATAAATAAAGTAACTGTATATTTTGCAGGTTTCATAAAAAGGCAAACAATAAATAAATTAAAAATATTATTTGCAGGTTTAATAAAAAGGCAAACAATAAATAAAATAAAAATATTATTTGCAGGTTTCATAAAAAGGCAAACAATAAATAAATAAAAATAGTATTTTCAGGTTTCATAAAAAGGCAAACAATATTTAAAATGAAAATATTATTTGCAGGTTTCATAAAAAGGCAAATAATCAATAAATAAAAATATTATTTGCAGGTTTAATAAAAAGGCAAACAATACATAAAATAAAAGTGTTATTTGCAAGTTTAATAAAAAGGCAAACAATAAATAAAATAAAAATATTATTTGCAGGTTTCATAAAAAAGCAAACTATAAATAAAATAGAAAATATTATAAGAAGAGTTCACAAAAAAGCAAACAATAAATAAAAAAAAATTATTTGCAGGTTTCATAAAAAGGCAAACAATAAATAAATAAAAATATTATTTGCAGGTTTCATAAAAAGGCAAACAATAAAAAACAAAAATATTATTTTTCAGGTTTCATAAAAAGGCAAACAATAAATAAAAAAAAATATTATTTGCAGGTTTCATAAAAGGGCAAACAATAAATATATTAAAAGTATTATTGTAATGTTTCATTAAAAGGCAAACAATAAATAAAAAAAATATTATTTGCAGGTTTCATAAAAAGGCAAACAATAAATAAAATAAAAATATTATTTGCAGGTTTCATAAAAAGGCAAACCATGTAATAAATAAAAATATTATTTGAAGGTTTCATAAAAAGGCAAAAAATAAAAAAAAAAGATTTGCAGGTTTCATAAAAAGGCAAACAATAAATAAATAAAAATATTATTTGCGGGTTTCATAAAAAGGCAAACAATAAAAAAAAAATTATTTGCAGGTTTAATATAAAGGCAAACACTAAATAATATTAAAAAAATTATTTGCAGGTTTCATAAAAAGGCAAACAATAAATAATTAAAAATATTATTTGCCAATTTCATAAAAAAGTAAACAATAAATAAAATAAAAATATTATTTGCAGGATTAATAAAAAGGCAAACAATAAATAATTAAAAATATTATTTGCAGGTTTCATAAAAAAGCAAACAATAAATAAAATAAAAATATTATTTGCAGGTTTCATAAAAAGGCAAATAATAAATCAATAAACATATTATTTGCAGGTTTCATAAAAAGGCAAACAACACATAACAAAAATATTATTTGCAGGTTTCACAAAAAAGCAAAAATAAATAAAAAAAAATATTATTTGCAGGTTTCATAAAAAGGCAAACAATAAATAAATAAAAATATTATTTGCAGGTTTCATAAAAAGGCAAACAATAAATAAAAAAAATATTATTTGCAAGTTTCATAAAAAGGCAAACAATAAAAAAAAATATTATTTGCAAGTTTCATAAATAGGCAAAAAATAAATAAAATAAAAATATTATTTGCAGGTTGCATAAAAAGGCAAACAATAAATAATTAAAAACATTATTTGCAGGTTTCATAAAAAGGCAAACAATAAATAAAATAAAACTATTATTTGCAGGTTTCATAAAAAGGCAAACAAGAGAAAAAATAAAAATATTATTTGCAGGTTTCATAAAAAGGCAAAAAATAAATAAAATAAAAATATTATTTGCAGGTTTCATAAAAAGGCAAACAATAAATAAATTAAACATATTATTTGCAGGTTTCATAAAAAGGCAAACAATAAATAAAATAAAAATAATATTTGCAGGTTTCATAACCAGGCAAACAATAAATAAGAAAAAATATGATTTGCAGGTTTGATAAAAAGGCAAACAATAAATAAAATAAAAATATTATTTGCAGGTTTCATAAAAAGGCAAACAATAAATAAATAAAAATATTATTTGCAAGTTTCATAAAAAGGCAAACAATAAATACAATAAACATACTATTTGCAGGTTTCATAAAAAGGCAAACAATAAATAAAATAAAAATATTATTTGCAGGTTTAGTAAAAAGGCAAACAATAAACAAAATAAAACTATTATTTGCAGGTTTCAAAAAAGGCAAAAAATAAATAATTAAAAATATTATTTGCAGGTTTCATAAAAAGGCAAACAATAAATAAAATACAAATATTATTTGCAGGTTTCATAAAAAGGCAAACAATAAATAAAATAAAAATATTATTTGCAGGTTTCATAAAAAGGCAAACAATAAATAAAACAAAAATATTATTTGCAGGTTTCATAAAATGGCAAACAATAAATAAATAAAAAAATTATTTGCAGGTTTTATAAAAAGGCAAACAATTAATAAAAAAATATTATTTGCAGGTTTCATAAAAAGGCAAACAATAAATAAAATAAAAATATTATTTGCAGGTTTCATAAAAAGGCAAACAAAAAATAAAAAAAAAATATTATTTGCAGGTTTCATAAAAAGGCAAACAATAAATAAATAAAACTATTATTTGCAAGTTTCATAAAAAGGCAAACAATAAATAAAAAAAATATTATTTGCAAGTTTCATAAAAAGGCAAACAATAAAAAAAAATATTATTTGCAAGTTTCATAAATAGGCAAACAATAAATAAAATAAAAATATTATTTGCAGGTTTCATAAAAAGGCAAACAATAAATAAATAAAAATATTATTTGCAAGTTTCATAAAAAGGCATATAATAAATAAAATAAAAATATTATTTGCAGGTTTAATAAAAAGGCAAACAATAAATAGATTTAACATATTATTTGAAGGTTTAATAAAAAGGCAAACAATAAATAAAACAAAAATATTATTTGCAGGTTTAATAAAAGGCAAACAATAAATAAATACAAATATTATTTGCAAGTTTCATAAAAAGGCATACAATAAATAAAATAAAAATATTATTTGCAGGTTTCATAAAAATGCTAACAATAAATAAAATAAAAATATTATTTACAGGTTTCATAAAAAGGCAAACAATAAATAAAAAAAAATATTATTTGCAGGTTTCATAAAAAGGCAAACAATAAATGAATACAAATATTATTTGCAGGTTTCATAAAAAGGCAAACAATATTTAAAATGAAAATATTATTTGCAGGTTTCATGAAAAGGCAAACAATTAATTAAAAAAAAAATATTTGCAGGCTTCATAAAAAGGCAAACAATAATAAAATAAACACATTATTTGCAG
Organism: Euprymna scolopes; assembly: GCF_053919585.1. NCBI lineage: Eukaryota > Metazoa > Mollusca > Cephalopoda > Sepiida > Sepiolidae > Euprymna > Euprymna scolopes. The sequence continues at coordinate 62,215,858 of NC_136510.1, forward strand.
GTTTCATAAAAAGGCAAACAATAAATAAAATAAAAATATTATTTGACGGTTTCATAAAAAGGCAAACAATAATAAATTAAACATAATGTTTGCAAGTTTCATAAAAAGGCAAAAAACAAATAACATAAAAATATTATTTTCAGGTTTCATATACAGGCAAACAAAAAATAAAATAAAAATATTACTTGCAGGTTTAATAAAAAGGCAAACAATAAATAAAAATATTATTTGCAGGTTTAATAAAAAGGCAAACAATAAATAAATTTAACATATTATTTGAAGGTTTAATAAAAAGGCAAACAATAAATAAAACAAAAATATTATTTGCAGGTTTAATAAAAAGGCAAACAATAAATAAAAAAAAAATTATTTGCAAGTTTCATAAAAAGGCATACAATAAATAAAATAAAAATATTATTTGCAGGTTTAATAAAAAGGCAAACAATAAATAGATTTAACATATTATTTGAAGGTTTAATAAAAAGGCAAACAATAAATTAAAAAAAAATATTATTTGCAGGTTTAATAAAAAGGCAAACAATAAATAAATAAAAATAATATTTGCAAGTTTCATAAAAAGGCATACAATAAATAAAAAAATATTTTTTGCAGGTTTCATAAAAATGCAAACAATAAATAAATAAAAATATTATTTGCAGGTTTCATAAAAAGGCAAACAATATTTAAAATGAAAATATTATTTGCAGGTTTCATGAAAAGGCAAACAATAAATTAAAAAAAAAATATTTGCAGGCTATATAAAGGCAAACAATAATAAAATAAACATATTATTTGCAGGTTTCATAAAAAGGCAAACAATAAATCAAATAAAAATATTATTTGCAGGTTTCATAAAAAGGCAAACAATAAATAAAGTAACTGTATATTTTGCAGGTTTCATAAAAAGGCAAACAATAAATAAATTAAAAATATTATTTGCAGGTTTCATAAAAAGGCAAACAATAAATAAAATAAAAATATTATTTGCAGGTTTCATAAAAAGGCAAACAATAAATAAATAAAAATATTATTTTCAGGTTTCATAAAAAGGCAAACAATATTTAAAATGAAAATATTATTTGCAGGTTTCATAAAAAGGCAAAAAATCAATAAATAAACATATTATTTGCAGGTTTAATAAAAAGGCAAACAATACATAAAATAAAAGTGTTATTTGCAAGTTTAATAAAAAGGCAAACAATAAATAAAATAAAAATATTATTTGCAGGTTTCATAAAAAAGCAAACTATAAATAAAATAGAAAATATTATAAGAAGAGTTCACAAAAAAGCAAACAATAAATAAAAAAAAATTATTTGCAGGTTTCATAAAAAGGCAAACAATAAATAAATAAAAATAATATTTGCAGGTTTCATAAAAAGGCAAACAATAAAAAACAAAAATATTATTTTTCAGGTTTCATAAAAAGGCAAACAATAAATAAAAAAAATATTATTTGCAGGTTTCATAAAAGGGCAAACAATAAATATATTAAAAGTATTATTGTAATGTTTCATTAAAAGGCAAACAATAAATAAAAAAAATATTATTTGCAGGTTTCATAAAAAGGCAAACAATAAATAAAATAAAAATATTATTTGCAGGTTTCATAAAAAGGCAAACCATGTAATAAATAAAAATATTATTTGAAGGTTTCATAAAAAAGCAAAAAATAAAAAAAAAAGATTTGCAGGTTTCATAAAAAGGCAAACAATAAATAAATAAAAATATTATTTGCAGGTTTCATAAAAAGGCAAACAATAAAAAAAACTTATTTGCAGGTTTCATATAAAGGCAAACACTAAATAATATTAAAAAAATTATTTGCAGGTTTCATAAAAAGGCAAACGATAAATAATTAAAAATATGATTTGCAAATTTCATAAAAAAGCAAACAATAAATAAAATAAAAATATTATTTGCAGGATTAATAAAAAGGCAAACAATAAATAATTAAAAATATTATTTGCAGGTTTCATAAAAAAGCAAACAATAAATAAAATAAAAATATTATTAGCAGGTTTCATAAAAAGGCAAATAATAAATCAATAAACATATTATTTGCAGGTTTCATAAAAAGGCAAACAACACATAACAAAAATATTATTTGCAGGTTTCACAAAAAAGCAAACAATAAATAAAATAAAAATATTATTTGCAGGTTTCATAAAAAGGCAAACAATAAATAAATAAAAATATTATTTGCAGGTTTCATAAAAAGGCAAACAATAAATAAAAAAAATATTATTTGCAAGTTTCATAAAAAGGCAAACAATAAAAAAAAAATTATTTGCAAGTTTCATAAATAGGCAAACAATAAATAAAATAAAAATATTATTTGCAGGTTGCATAAAAAGGCAAACAATAAATAATTAAAAACATTATTTGCAGGTTTCATAAAAAGGCAAACAATAAATAAAATAAAACTATTAGTTGCAGGTTTCATAAAAAGGCAAACAAGAGAAAAAATAAAAATATTATTTGCAGGTTTCATAAAAAGGCAAAAAATAAATAAAATAAAAATATTATTTGCAGGTTTCATAAAAAGGCAAACAATAAATAAATTAAAAATATTATTTGCAGGTTTCATAAAAAGGCCAACAATAAATAAAATAAATATATTATTTGCAGGTTTCATAAAAAGGCAAACAATAAATAAATTAAACATATTATTTGCAGGTTTCATAAAAAGGCAAACAATAAATAAAATAAAAATAATATTTGCAGGTTTCATAACCAGGCAAACAATAAATAAGAAAAAATATGATTTGCAGGTTTGATAAAAAGGCAAACAATAAATAAAATAAAAATATTATTTGCAGGTTTCATAAAAAGGCAAACAATAAATAAATAAAAATATTATTTGCAAGTTTCATAAAAAGGCAAACAATAAATACAATAAAAATACTATTTGCAGGTTTCATAAAAAGGCAAACAATAAATAAAATAAAAATATTATTTGCAGGTTTAGTAAAAAGCAAACAATAAACAAAATAAAACTATTATTTGCAGGTTTCAAAAAAGGCAAAAAATAAACAATTAAAAATATTATTTGCAGGTTTCATAAAAAGGCAAACAATAAATAAAATACAAATATTATTTGCAGGTTTCATAAAAAAGCAAACAATAAATAAAATAAAAATATTATTTGCAGGTTTCATAAAAAGGCAAACAATAAATAAAACAAAAATATTATTTGCAGGTTTCATAAAAAGGCAAACAATAAATAAATAAAAAAATTATTTGCAGGTTTCATAAAAAGGCAAACAATAAATAAAAAAATATTATTTGCAAGTTTCATAAAAAGGCAAACAATAAATAAAATAAAAATATTATTTGCAGGTTTCATAAAAAGGCAAACAAAAAATAAAATAATATTATTTGCAGGTTTCATAAAAAGGCACACAATAAATAAATAAAACTATTATTTGCAAGTTTCATAAAAAGGCAAACAATAAATAAAAAAAATATTATTTGCAAGTTTCATAAAAAGGCAAACAATAAAAAAAAATATTATTTGCAAGTTTCATAAATAGGCAAACAATAAATAAAATAAAAATATTATTTGCAGGTTTCATAAAAAGGCAAACAATAAAAAAAACAAAAATATAATTTGCAGGTTTCATAAAAAGGCAAACAATAAATAAAATAAAAAAATATTTGCAGGGTTCATAAAAAGGCAGACAAAAAATAAAATAAAAATATTATTTGCAGGTTTAATAAAAAGGCAAACAATAAATAAAATAAAAATATTATTTGCAGGTTTTATTAAAAGGCAAACAATAAATAAAATAAAAATATTATTTGCAGGTTTCATAAAAATGCAAACAATAATAAATTTAACATATTATTTGAAGGTTTAATAAAAAGGCAAACAATAAATAAAACAAAAATATTATTTGCAGGTTTAATAAAAAGGCAAACAATAAATAAATAAAAATATTATTTGCAAGTTTCATAAAAAGGCATACAATAAATAAAATAAAAATATTATTTGCAGGTTTCATAAAAATGCAAACAATAAATAAAATAAAAATATTATTTACAGGTTTCATAAAAAGGCAAACAATAAATAAAAAAAATATTATTTGCAGGTTTCATAAAAAGGCAAACAATAAATAAATAAAAATATTATTTGCAGGTTTCATAAAAAGGCAAACAATATTTAAAATGAAAATATTATTTGCAGGTTTCATGAAAAGGCAAACAATAAATTAAAAAAAAATATTTGCAGGCTTCATAAAAAGGCAAACAATAATAAAATAAACATATTATTTGCAGGTTTCATAAAAAGGCAAACAATAAATCAAATAAAAATATTATTTGCAGGTTTCATAAAAAGGCAAACAATAAATAAAGTAACTGTATATTTTGCAGGTTTCATAAAAAGGCAAACAATAAATAAATTAACAATATTATTTGCAGGTTTCATAAAAAGGCAAACAATAAATAAAATAAAAATATTATTTGCAGGTTTCATAAAAAGGCAAACAATAAATAAATAAAAATATTATTTGCAGGTTTCAGAAAAAAGCAAACAATATTTAAAATGAAAATATTATTTGCAGGTTTCATAAAAAGGCAAAAAATCAATAAATAAAAATATTATTTGCAGGTTTAATAAAAAGGCAAACAATACATAAAATAAAAGTGTTATTTGCAAGTTTCATAAAAAGGCAAACAATAAATAAAATAAAAATATTATTTGCAGGTTTCATAAAAAAGCAAAGTATAAATAAAATAGAAAATATTATAAGAAGAGTTCACAAAAAAGCAAACAATAAATAAAAAAAAAAATTATTTGCAGGTTTCATAAAAAGGCAAACAATATTTAAAATGAAAATATTATTTGCAGGTTTCATAAAAAGGCAAACAATAAATAAATTAAAAATATTTTTTGCAGGTTTTATAAAAGGCCAACAATAAATAAATTAAAAATATTATTTGCAGGTTTCATAAAAAGGCAAACAATAAATAAATAAAAATATTATTTGCAGGTTTCATAAAAAGGCAAACAATAAAAAACAAAAAAATTTTTTGCAGGTTTCATAAAAAGGCAAACAATAAATAAAAAAAAATATTATTTGCAGGTTTCATAAAAGGGCAAACAATAAATATATTAAAAATATTATTGTAATGTTTCATTAAAAGGCAAACCATAAATAAAAAAAATATTATTTGCAGGTTTCATAAAAAGGCAAACCATAAATAAAAAAAATATTATTTGCAGGTTTCATAAAAAGGCAAACAATAAATAAAATAAAAATATTATTTGCAGGTTTCATAAAAAGGCAAACAATGAATAAATAAAAATAGTATTTGAAGGTTTCATAAAAACGCAAAAAATAAAAAAAAAAGATTTGCAGGTTTCATAAAAAGGCAAACAATAATAAAATAAACATATTATTTGCAGGTTTCATAAAAAGGCAAACAATAAATAAAATAAAAATATTATTTGACGGTTTCATAAAAAGGCAAACAACAAATAACATAAAAATATTATTTTCAGGTTTTAAATACAGGCAAACAAAAAATAAAATAAAAATATTACTTGCAGGTTTAATAAAAAGGCAAACAATAAATAAAAATATTATTTGCAGGTTTAATAAAAAGGCAAACAATAAATAAATTTAACATATTATTTGAAGGTTTAATAAAAAGGCAAACAATAAATAAAACAAAAATATTATTTGCAGGTTTAATAAAAAGGCAAACAATAAATAAATAAAAATATTATTTGCAAGTTTCATAAAAAGGCATACAATAAATAAAATAAAAATATTATTTGCAGGTTTAATAAAAAGGCAAACAATAAAAAGATTTAACATATTATTTGAAGGTTTAATAAAAAGGCAAACAATAAATAAAACAAAAATATTATTTGAAGGTTTAATAAAAAGGCAAACAATAAATAAATAAAAATATTATTTGCAAGTTTCATAAAAAGGCATACAATAAATAAAAAAATATTTTTTGCAGGTTTCATAAAAATGCAAACAATAAATAAATAAAAATATTATTTGCAGGTTTCATAAAAAGGCAAACAATATTTAAAATGAAAATATTATTTGCAGGTTTCATGAAAAGGCAAACAATAAATTAAAAAAAAAATATTTGCAGGCTATATAAAGGCAAACAATAATAAAATAAACATATTATTTGCAGGTTTCATAAAAAGGCAAACAATAAATCAAATAAAAATATTATTTGCAGGTTTCATAAAAAGGCAAACAATAAATAAAGTAACTGTATATTTTGCAGGTTTCATAAAAAGGCAAACAATAAATAAATTAAAAATATTATTTGCAGGTTTAATAAAAAGGCAAACAATAAAGAAAATACAAATATTATTTGCAGGTTTCATAAAAAGGCAAACAATAAATAAATAAAAATAGTATTTTCAGGTTTCATAAAAAGGCAAACAATATTTAAAATGAAAATATTATTTGCAGGTTTCATAAAAAGGCAAAAAATCAATAAATAAAAATATTATTTGCAGGTTTAATAAAAAGGCAAACAATACATAAAATAAAAGTGTTATTTGCAAGTTTAATAAAAAGGCAAACAATAAATAAAATAAAAATATTATTTGCAGGTTTCATAAAAAAGCAAACTATAAATAAAATAGAAAATATTATAAGAAGAGTTCACAAAAAAGCAAACAATAAATAAAAAAAAAATTATTTGCAGGTTTCATAAAAAGGCAAACAATAAATAAATAAAAATATTATTTGCAGGTTTCATAAAAAGGCAAACAATAAAAAACAAAAATATTATTTTTCAGGTTTCATAAAAAGGCAAACAATAAATAAAATAAAAATATTATTTGCAGATTTCATAAAAGGGCAAACAATAAATATATTAAAAGTATTATTGTAATGTTTCATTAAAAGGCAAACAATAAATAAAAAAAATATTATTTGCAGGTTTCATAAAAAGGCAAACTATAAATAAAATAAAAATATTATTTGCAGGTTTCATAAAAAGGCAAACAATGTAATAAATAAAAATATTATTTGAAGGTTTCATAAAAAGGCAAAAAAAAAAAAAAAAAGATTTGCAGGTTTCATAAAAAGGCAAACAATTAATAAATAAAAATATTATTTGCGGGTTTCATAAAAAGGCAAACAATAAAAAAAAATTATTTGCAGGTTTCATATAAAGGCAAACACTAAATAATATTAAAAAAATTATTTGCAGGTTTCATAAAAAGGCAAACAATAAATAATTAAAAATATTATTTGCAGGTTTCATAAAAAGGCAAACAATAAATAAAATAAAAATATTATTTGCAGGTTTCATAAAAAGGCAAATAATAAATCAATAAACATATTATTTGCAGGTTTCATAAAAAGGCAAACAACACATAACAAAAATATTATTTGCAGGTTTCACAAAAAAGCAAAAATAAATAAAAAAAAAAATATTATTTGCAGGTTTCATAAAAAGGCAAACAATAAATAAATAAAAATATTATTTGCAGGTTTCATAAAAAGGCAAACAATAAATAAAAAAAATATTATTTGCAAGTTTCATAAAAAGGCAAACAATAAAAAAAAATATTATTTGCAAGTTTCATAAATAGGCAAACAATAAATAAAATAAAAATATTATTTGCAGGTTGCATAAAAAGGCAAACAATAAATAATTAAAAACATTATTTGCAGGTTTAATAAAAAGGCAAACAATAAATAAAATAAAACTATTATTTGCAGGTTTCATAAAAAGGCAAACAAGAGAAAAAATAAAAATATTATTTGCAGGTTTCATAAAAAGGCAAAAAATAAATAAAATAAAAATATTATTTGCAGGTTTCATAAAAAGGCAAACAATAAATAAATTAAACATATTATTTGCAGGTTTCATAAAAAGGCAAACAATAAATAAAATAAAAATAATCTTTGCAGGTTTCATAACCAGGCAAACAATAAATAAGAAAAAATATGATTTGCAGGTTTGATAAAAAGGCAAACAATAAATAAAATAAAAATATTATTTGCAGGTTTCATAAAAAGGCAAACAATAAATAAATAAAAATATTATTTGCAAGTTTCATAAAAAGGCAAACAATAAATAAATTAAACATATTATTTGCAGGTTTCATAAAAAGGCAAACAATAAATAAAATAAAAATAATATTTGCAGGTTTCATAACCAGGCAAACAATAAATAAGAAAAAATATGATTTGCAGGTTTGATAAAAAGGCAAACAATAAATAAAATACAAATATTATTTGCAGGTTTCATAAAAAGGCAAACAATAAATAAAATAAAAATATTATTTGCAGGTTTCATAAAAAGGCAAACAATAAATAAAATAAAAATATTGTTTGCAGGTTTCATAAAAAGGCAAACAATAAATAAAACAAAAATATTATTTGCAGGTTTCATAAAATGGCAAACAATAAATAAATAAAAAAATTATTTGCAGGTTTCATAAAAAGGCAAACAATAAATAAAAAAATATTATTTGCAAGTTTCATAAAAAGGCAAACAATAAATAAAATAAAAATATTATTTGCAGGTTTCCTAAAAAGGCAAACAAAAAATAAAATAAAAATATTATTTGCAGGTTTCATAAAAAGGCAAACAATAAATAAATAAAACTATTATTTGCAAGTTTCATAAAAAGGCAAACAATAAATAAAAAAAATATTATTTGCAAGTTTCATAAAAAGGCAAACAATAAAAAAAAATATTATTTGCAAGTTTCATAAATAGGCAAACAATAAATAAAATAAAAATATTATTTGCAGGTTTCATAAAAAGGCAAACAATAAATAAATAAAAATATTATTTGCAAGTTTCATAAAAAGGCATATAATAAATAAAATAAAAATATTATTTGCAGGTTTAATAAAAAGGCAAACAATAAATAGATTTAACATATTATTTGAAGGTTTAATAAAAAGGCAAACAATAAATAAAACAAAAATATTATTTGCAGGTTTAATAAAAGGCAAACAATAAATAAATACAAATATTATTTGCAAGTTTCATAAAAAGGCATACAATAAATAAAATAAAAATATTATTTGCAGGTTTCATAAAAATGCAAACAATAAATAAAATAAAAATATTATTTACAGGTTTCATAAAAAGGCAAACAATAAATAAAAAAAATATTATTTGCAGGTTTCATAAAAAGGCAAACAATAAATGAATAAAAATATTATTTGCAGGTTTCATAAAAAGGCAAACAATATTTAAAATGAAAATATTATTTGCAGGTTTCATGAAAAGGCAAACAATTAATTAAAAAAAAAATATTTGCAGGCTTCATAAAAAGGCAAACAATAATAAAATAAACATATTATTTGCAGGTTTCATAAAAAGGCAAACAATAATAAATTAAACATAATGTTTGCAAGTTTCATAAAAAGGCAAACAACAAATAACATAAAAATATTATTTTCAGGTTTCATATACAGGCAAACAAAAAATAAAATAAAAATATTACTTGCAGGTTTAATAAAAAGGCAAACAATAAATAAAAATATTATTTGCAGGTTTAATAAAAAGGCAAACAATAAATAAATTTAACATATTATTTGAAGGTTTAATAAAAAGGCAAACAATAAATAAAACAAAAATATTATTTGCAGGTTTAATAAAAAGGCAAACAATAAATAAATAAAAATATTATTTGCAAGTTTCATAAAAAGGCATACAATAAATAAAATAAAAATATTTTTTGCAGGTTTAATAAAAAGGCAAACAATAAATAGATTTAACATATTATTTGAAGGTATAATAAAAAGGCAAACAATAAATAAAACAAAAATATTATTTGCAGGTTTAATAAAAAGTCAAACAATAAATAAATAAAAATATTATTTGCAAGTTTCATAAAAAGGCATACAATAAATAAAAAAATATTTTTTGCAGGTTTCATAAAAATGCAAACAATAAATAAATAAAAATATTATTTGCAGGTTTCATAAAAAGGCAAACAATATTTAAAATGAAAATATTATTTGCAGGTTTCATGAAAAGGCAAACAATAAATTAAAAAAAAAATATTTGCAGGCTATATAAAGGCAAACAATAATAAAATAAACATATTATTTGCAGGTTTCATAAAAAGGCAAACAATAAATCAAATAAAAATATTATTTGCAGGTTTCATAAAAAGGCAAACAATAAATAAATTAACTGTATATTTTGCAGGTTTCATAAAAAGGCAAACAATAAATAAATTAAAAATATTATTTGCAGGTTTCATAAAAAGGCAAACAATAAATAAAATAAAAATATTATTTGCAGGTTTCATAAAAAGGCAAACAATAAATAAATAAAAATATTATTTTCAGGTTTCATAAAAAGGCAAACAATATTTAAAATGAAAATATTATTTGCAGGTTTCATAAAAAGGCAAAAAATCAATAAATAAACATATTATTTGCAGGTTTAATAAAAAGGCAAACAATACATAAAATAAAAGTGTTATTTGCAAGTTTAATAAAAAGGCAAACAATAAATAAAATAAAAATATTATTTGCAGGTTTCATAAAAAAGCAAACTATAAATAAAATAGAAAATATTATAAGAAGAGTTCACAAAAAAGCAAACAATAAATAAAAAAAAAATTATTTGCAGGTTTCATAAAAAGGCAAACAATAAATAAATAAAAATAATATTTGCAGGTTTCATAAAAAGGCAAACAATAAAAAACAAAAATATTATTTTTCAGGTTTCATAAAAAGGCAAACAATAAATAAAAAAAAATATTATTTGCAGGTTTCATAAAAGGGCAAACAATAAATATATTAAAAGTATTATTGTAATGTTTCATTAAAAGGCAAACAATAAATAAAAAAAATATTATTTGCAGGTTTCATAAAAAGGCAAACAATAAATAAAATAAAAATATTATTTGCAGGTTTCATAAAAAGGCAAACCATGTAATAAATAAAAATATTATTTGAAGGTTTCATAAAAAGGCAAAAAATAAAAAAAAAAGATTTGCAGGTTTCATAAAAAGGCAAACAATACATAAATAAAAATATTATTTGCAGGTTTCATAAAAAGGCAAACAATAAAAAAAACTTATTTGCAGGTTTCATATAAAGGCAAACACTAAATAATATTAAAAAAAATTATTTGCAGGTTTCATAAAAAGGCAAACAATAAAAAAAAATTATTTGCAGGTTTCATATAAAGGCAAACAATAAAAAAAACTTATTTGCAGGTTTCATATAAAGGCAAACAATAAAAAAAATTATTTGCAGGTTTCATAAAAAGGCAAACAATAAAAACAACTTATTTGCAGGTTTCATAAAAAGGCAAACAATAAAAAAAACTTATTTGCAGGTTTCATATAAAGGCAAACACTAAATAATATTAAAAAAATTATTTGCAGGTTTCATAAAAAGGCAAACAATAAATAATTAAAAATATTATTTGCAAATTTCATAAAAAAGCAAACAATAAATAAAATAAAAATATTATTTGCTGGATTAATAAAAAGGCAAACAATAAATAATTAAAAATATTATTTGCAGGTTTCATAAAAAAGCAAACAATAAATAAAATAAAAATATTATTTGCAGGTTTCATAAAAAGGCAAATAATAAATCAATAAACATATTATTTGCAGGTTTCATAAAAAGGCAAACAATAAATAAAAAAAATATTATTTGCAAGTTTCATAAAAAGGCAAACAATAAAAAAAAATATTATTTGCAAGTTTCATAAATAGGCAAACAATAAATAAAATAAAAATATTATTTGCAGGTTGCATAAAAAGGCAAACAATAAATAATTAAAAACATTATTTGCAGGTTTCATAAAAAGGCAAACAATAAATAAAATAAAACTATTATTTGCAGGTTTCATAAAAAGGCAAACAAGAGAAAAAATAAAAATATTATTTGCAGGTTTCATAAAAAGGCAAAAAATAAATAAAATAAAAATATTATTTGCAGGTTTCATAAAAAGGCAAACAATAAATAAATTAAAAATATTATTTGCAGGTTTCATAAAAAGGCCAACAATAAATAAAATAAATATATTATTTGCAGGTTTCATAAAAAGGCAAACAATAAATAAATTAAACATATTATTTGCAGGTTTCATAAAAAGGCAAACAATAAATAAAATAAAAATAATATTTGCAGGTTTCATAACCAGGCAAACAATAAATAAGAAAAAATATGATTTGCAGGTTTGATAAAAAGGCAAACAATAAATAAAATAAAAATATTATTTGCAGGTTTCATAAAAAGGCAAACAATAAATAAATAAAAATATTATTTGCAAGTTTCATAAAAAGGCAAACAATAAATACAATAAAAATACTATTTGCAGGTTTCATAAAAAGGCAAACAATAAATAAAATAAAAATATTATTTGCAGGTTTAGTAAAAAGGCAAACAATAAACAAAATAAAACTATTATTTGCAGGTTTCAAAAAAGGCAAAAAATAAACAATTAAAAATATTATTTGCAGGTTTCATAAAAAGGCAAACAATAAATAAAATACAAATATTATTTGCAGGTTTCATAAAAAGGCAAACAATAAAAAACAAAAATATTATTTTTAAGGTTTCATAAAAAGGCAAACAATAAATAAAAAAAATATTATTTGCAGGTTTCATAAAAAGGCAAACAATAAATAAAATAAAAATATTATTTGCAGGTTTCATAAAAAGGCAAACCATGTAATAAATAAAAATATTTTTTGAAGGTTTCATAAAAAGGCAAAAAATAAAAAAAAAAGATTTGCAGGTTTCATAAAAAGGCAAACAATAAATAAATAAAAATATTATTTGCAGGTTTCATAAAAAGGCAAACAATAAAAAAAACTTATTTGCAGGTTTAATATAAAGGCAAACACTAAATAATATTAAAAAAATTATTTGCAGGTTTCATAAAAAGGCAAACAATAAATAATTAAAAATATTATTTGCAAATTTCATAAAAAAGCAAACAATAAATAAAATAAAAATATTATTTGCAGGATTAATAAAAAGGCAAACAATAAATAATTAAAAATATTATTTGCAGGTTTCATAAAAAAGCAAACAATAAATAAAATAAAAATATTATTTGCAGGTTTCATAAAAAGGCAAATAATAAATCAATAAACATATTATTTGGAAGTTTCATAAAAAGGCAAACAACACATAACAAAAATATTATTTGCAGGTTTCACAAAAAAGCAAACAATAAATAAAATAAAAATATTATTTGCAGGTTTCATAAAAAGGCAAACAATAAATAAATAAAAATATTATTTGCAGGTTTCATAAAAAGGCAAACAATAAATAAAAAAAATATTATTTGCAAGTTTCATAAAAAGGCAAACAATAAAAAAAAATATTATTTGCAAGTTTCATAAATAGGCAAACAATAAATAAAATAAAAATATTATTTGCAGGTTGCATAAAAAGGCAAACAATAAATAATTAAAAACATTATTTGCAGGTTTCATAAAAAGGCAAACAATAAATAAAATAAAACTATTATTTGCAGGTTTCATAAAAAGGCAAACAAGAGAAAAAATAAAAATATTATTTGCAGGTTTCATAAAAAGGCAAAAAATAAATAAAATAAAAATATTATTTGCAGGTTTCATAAAAAGGCAAACAATAAATAAATTAAAAATATTATTTGCAGGTTTCATAAAAAGGCCAACAATAAATAAAATAAATATATTATTTGCAGGTTTCATAAAAAGGCAAACAATAAATAAATTAAACATATTATTTGCAGGTTTCATAAAAAGGCAAACAATAAATAAAATAAAAATAATATTTGCAGGTTTCATAACCAGGCAAACAATAAATAAGAAAAAATATGATTTGCAGGTTTGATAAAAAGGCAAACAATAAATAAAATAAAAATATTATTTGCAGGTTTCATAAAAAGGCAAACAATAAATAAATAAAAATATTATTTGCAAGTTTCATAAAAAGGCAAACAATAAATACAATAAAAATACTATTTGCAGGTTTCATAAAAAGGCAAACAATAAATAAAATAAAAATATTATTTGCAGGTTTAGTAAAAAGGCAAACAATAAACAAAATAAAACTATTATTTGCAGGTTTCAAAAAAGGCAAAAAATAAACAATTAAAAATATTATTTGCAGGTTTCATAAAAAGGCAAACAATAAATAAAATACAAATATTATTTGCAGGTTTCATAAAAAGGCAAACAATAAATAAAATAAAAATATTATTTGCAGGTTTCATAAAAAGGCAAACAATAAATAAAACAAAAATATTATTTGCAGGTTTCATAAAAAGGCAAACAATAAATAAATAAAAAAATTATTTGCAGGTTTCATAAAAAGGCAAACAATAAATAAAAAAATATTATTTGCAAGTTTCATAAAAAGGCAAACAATAAATAAAATAAAAATATTATTTGCAGGTTTCATAAAAAGGCAAACAAAAAATAAAATAATATTATTTGCAGGTTTCATAAAAAGGCACACAATAAATAAATAAAACTATTATTTGCAAGTTTCATAAAAAGGCAAACAATAAATAAAAAAAATATTATTTGCAAGTTTCATAAAAAGGCAAACAATAAAAAAAATATTATTTGCAAGTTTCATAAATAGGCAAACAATAAATAAAATAAAAATATTATTTGCAGGTTTCATAAAAAGGCAAACAATAAAAAAAACAAAAATATAATTTGCAGGTTTCATAAAAAGGCAAACAATAAATAAAATAAAAAAATATTTGCAGGGTTCATAAAAAGGCAGACAAAAAATAAAATAAAAATATTATTTGCAGGTTTAATAAAAAGGCAAACAATAAATAAAATAAAAATATTATTTGCAGGTTTTATAAAAAGGCAAACAATAAATAAAATAAAAATATTATTTGCAGGTTTCTTGAAAAGGCAAACAATAAATAAAATAAAAATATTATTTGACGGTTTCATAAAAAGGCAAACAATAATAAATTTAACATATTATTTGAAGGTTTAATAAAAAGGCAAACAATAATTAAAACAAAAATATTATTTGCAGGTTTAATAAAAAGGCAAACAATAAATAAATAAAAATATTATTTGCAAGTTTCATAAAAAGGCATACAATAAATAAAATAAAAATATTATTTGCAGGTTTCATAAAAATGCAAACAATAAATAAAATAAAAATATTATTTACAGGTTTCATAAAAAGGCAAACAATAAATAAATAAAAATATTATTTGCAGGTTTCATAAAAAGGCAAACAATATTTAAAATGAAAATATTATTTGCAGGTTTCATGAAAAGGCAAACAATAAATTAAAAAAAAAATATTTGCAGGCTTCATAAAAAGGCAAACAATAATAAAATAAACATATTATTTGCAGGTTTCATAAAAAGGCAAACAATAAATCAAATAAAAATATTATTTGCAGGTTTCATAAAAAGGCAAACAATAAATAAAGTAACTGTATATTTTGCAGGTTTCATAAAAAGGCAAACAATAAATAAATTAACAATATTATTTGCAGGTTTCATAAAAAGGCAAACAATAAATAAAATAAAAATATTATTTGCAGGTTTCATAAAAAGGCAAACAATAAATAAATAAAAATATTATTTTCAGGTTTCAGAAAAAAGCAAACAATATTTAAAATGAAAATATTATTTGCAGGTTTCATAAAAAGGCAAAAAATCAATAAATAAAAATATTATTTGCAGGTTTAATAAAAAGGCAAACAATACATAAAATAAAAGTGTTATTTGCAAGTTTCATAAAAAGGCAAACAATAAATAAAATAAAAATATTATTTGCAGGTTTCATAAAAAAGCAAACTATAAATAAAATAGAAAATATTATAAGAAGAGTTCACAAAAAAGCAAACAATAAATAAAAAAAAAAATTATTTGCAGGTTTCATAAAAAGGCAAACAACAAATAAAATTAAAATATTATTTGGAGGTTTCATAAAAAGGCAAACAATAAATAAATTAAAAATATTTTTTGCAGGTTTTATAAAAGGCCAACAATAAATAAATTAAAAATATTATTTGCAGGTTTCATAAAAAGGCAAACAATAAATAAATAAAAATATTATTTGCAGGTTTCATAAAAAGGCAAACAATAAAAAACAAAAAAATTTTTTGCAGGTTTCATAAAAAGGCAAACAATAAATAAAAAAAAAAATTATTTGCAGGTTTCATAAAAGGGCAAACAATAAATATATTAAAAATATTATTGT
This sequence comes from Euprymna scolopes, assembly GCF_053919585.1. Lineage (NCBI taxonomy): Eukaryota > Metazoa > Mollusca > Cephalopoda > Sepiida > Sepiolidae > Euprymna > Euprymna scolopes. The sequence continues at coordinate 62,232,033 of NC_136510.1, forward strand.
AATGTTTCATTAAAAGGCAAACCATAAATAAAAAAAATATTATTTGCAGGTTTCATAAAAAGGCAAACAATAAATAAAATAAAAATATTATTTGCAGGTTTCATAAAAAGGCAAACAATGAATAAATAAAAATAGTATTTGAAGGTTTCATAAAAACGCAAAAAATAAAAAAAAAAGATTTGCAGGTTTCATAAAAAGGCAAACAATAAATAAATAAAAATATTATTTGCAGGTTTCATAAAAAAGCAAACAATAAATAAAATAAAAATATTATTTGCAGGTTTCATAAAAAGGCAAACAATTAATAAATTAAAAATATTATTTTCAGGTGTCATAAAAAGGCAAACAATAAATAAATAAATATTATTTGCAGGTTTCATAAAAAGGCAAACAATAAATGAATTAAATATATTATTTGCAGGGTCAATAAAAAGGCAAACAATAAATAAATAAAAATATTATTTGCAGGTTTCATAAAAAGGCAAACAATTAAAAAAAAAATATTAATTGCAGGTTTCATATAAAGGCAAACACTAAATAATATTAAAAAAATTATTTGCAGGTTTCATAAAAAGGCAAACAATAAATAATTAAAAATATTATTTGCAAATTTCATAAAAAAGCAAACAATAAATACAATAAAAATATTATTTGAAGGATTAATAAAAAGGCAAACATTAAATACTTAAAAATATTATTTGCAGGTTTCATAAAAAGGCAAATAATAAATCAATAAACATATTATTTGCAGGTTTCATAAAAAGGCAAACAACACATAAAAAAAATATTATTTGCAGGTTTCATAAAAAGGCAAACAATAAATAAATTAAAAATATTATTTGCAGGTTTCATAAAAAGGCTAACAATAAATAAAATAAAAATATTATTTGCAGGTTTCATAAAAAGGCAAACCATAAATAAAATAAAATATTATTTGCAGGTTTCATAAAAAGGCTAACAATAAATAAAATAAAAATATTATTTGAAGGTTTAATGAAAAGGCAAACAATAAATAGATAAAAATATTATTTGATAGTTTCATAAAAAGACAAACAATAAAACAATAAAAATATTGTTTGCAGGTTTCATAAAAAGGAAAACAATAAACAAATGAAATTATTATTTGCAGGTTTCATAAAAAAGCAAACAATAAATAAATAAAAATATTATTTGCAAGTTTCATGAAAAGGCAAACAATAAATAAAATAAAAATATAATTTGCAGGTTTCATAAACAGGCAAACAATACATAAAATAAACATATTTTTTGCAGGTTTCATAAGAAGGCAAACAATACCTGAATAAAAATATTGTTTGTAGGTTTGATAAAAAGACAAAACAATAAATAAAATAAAAATATTATTGCAGGTTTCATAAAAAGGTAAACAATAAAGAAATAAAAACATTATTTGCAGGTTTGCCAAAAAGGCAAACAATTAATAAAAGAAAATATTATTTGCAGGTTTCATAAAAAGGCAAACAATAACAAAAATAAAAATATTATTTGCAGGTTTCATAAAAAAGCAAACAACAAATAAAAAAAAAATACTATTTTCAGGTTTTAAAAAAAGGCACACATTCATTAAAATAAAAATATTATTTGCAGGTTTCATAAAAAGGCAAACAATACATAAAATAAAAATATTATTTGCAGGTTTCATAAAAAGGCAAACCATAAATAAATTAAAAATATTATTTGCAGGTTTAATAAAAAGGCTAACAATAAAGAAAAACAAAATATTTTTTGCAGGTTTCATAAAAAGGCAAACAATAATAAATTAAACATATTATTTGCAGGTTTAATAAAAAAGCAAACAATAAATAAAATAAAAATATTATTTGCAGGTTTCATAAAAAGGCAAATAATAAATCAATAAACATATTATTTGCAGGTTTCATAAAAAGGCAAACAACACATAAAAAAATATTATTTGCAGGTTTCATAAAAAGGCAAACAATAAATAAATTAAAAATATTATTTGCAGGTTTCATAAAAAGGCTAACAATAAATAAAATAAAAATATTATTTGCAGGTTTCATAAAAAGGCAAACCATAAATAAAATAAAATATTATTTCCAGGTTTCATAAAAAGGCTAACAATAAATAAAATTAAAATATTATTTGAAGGTTTAATGAAAAGGCAAACAATAAATAGATAAAAATATTATTTGATGGTTTCATAAAAAGACAAACAATAAAACAATAAAAATATTGTTTGCAGGTTTCATAAAAAGGAAAACAATAAACAAATGAAATTATTATTTGCAGGTTTCATAAAAAAGCAAACAATAAATAAATAACAATATTATTTGCAAGTTTCATAAAAAGGCAAACAATAAATAAAATAAAAATATAATTTGCAGGTTTCATAAACAGGCAAACAATAAATAAAATAAACATATTTTTTGCAGGTTTCATAAGAAGGCAAACAATACCTGAATAAAAATATTATTTGCAGGTTTGATAAAAAGACAAAACAATAAATAAAATAAAAATATTATTGCAGGTTTCATAAAAAGGTAAACAATAAAGAAATAAAAACATTATTTGCAGGTTTGCCAAAAAGGCAAACAATAAATAAAAGAACATATTATTTGCAGGTTTCATAAAAAGGCAAACAATAACAAAAATAAAAATATTATTTGCAGGTTTCATAAAAAAGCAAACAACAAATAAAAAAAACAAACTATTTTCAGGTTTTAAAAAAAGGCACACATTCATTAAAATAAAAATATTATTTGCAGGTTTCATAAAAAGGCAAACAATACATAAAATAAAAATATTATTTGCAGGTTTCATAAAAAGGCAAACGATAAATAAATTAAAAATATTATTTGCAGGTTTAATAAAAAGGCTAACAATAAAGAAAAACAAAATATTTTTTGCAGGTTTCATAAAAAGGCAAACAATAATAAATTAAACATTTTATTTGCAGGTTTCATAAAAAGGCAAACAACAAATAACATAAAAATATTAGTTGCTGGTTTCATATAAAGGCAAACAAAAAATAAAATAAACATAATGTTTGCAGGTTTTATAAAAAGGCAAACAATAAATAAAAAAATATTATTTGTAGGTTTAATAAAAAGGCAAACAATAAATAAATTAAACATATTATTTGAAGGTTTAATAAAAAGGCAAACAATAAATAAAAAAAAAAATTATTTCCAGGTTTAATAAAAAGGCAAACAATAAATAAATACAACATATTATTTGCAAGTTTAAAAAAAGGTATACAATAAATAAAATAAAAATATTATTTGCAGGTTTCATAAAAATGCAAACAGTAAATAAAATAAAAATATTATTTGCAAGTTTAATAAAAAGGTAAACAATAAATAAAAAAAAATATTATTTGAAGGTTTCATAAAAAGGCAAACAATAAATAAATAAAAATATTATTAGCAGGTTTCATAAAAATGCAAACAATATTTAAAATGAAAATATTATTTGAAGGTTTCATAAAAAAGCAAACAATAAATAAATTTAAAATATTATTTGCAGGTTTCATAAAAAGGCAAACAATAAATAAATACAAATATTATTTGCAAGTTTCATAAAAAAGCAAACAATAAATAAATTTAAATTATTATTTGCAGGCTTACTAAAAAGGCAAACAATAAATAAAATAAAAATATTTTTTGCAGGTTTCATAAAAAGGCACACAATAAATAAATAAAAATATTATTTTCAGGTTTCATAAAAAGGCAAACAATATTTAAAATGAAAATATTATTTGAAGGTTTCATAAAAAGGCAAACAATCAATAAATAAAAATATTATTTGCAGGTTTCATAAAAATATTATTTTCAGGTTTCATAAAAAGGTAAACAATATTTAAAATGAAAATATTATTTGCAGGTTTAATAAAAAGGCAAACAATTAATAAATAAAAATATTATTTGCAGGTTTAATAAAAAGGCAAACAATAAATAAAATAAACGTGTTATTTGCAAGTTTCATGCACACAATAAATAAAAAAAATATTATTTGCAGGTTTCATAAAAAGGCAAACTATGAATAAAATAGAAAATATTATTTGAAGAGTTAACAAAAAAGCAAACAATAAATAAAAAAAATATTATTTGCAGGTTTCATAAAAACGCAAACAATAAATAAACTTAAAATATTATTTGCAGGTTTCATAAAAAGGCAAACAATAATAAATTAAAAATATTATTTGCAGGTTTCATAAAAAGGCCAACAATAAATAAATTAAAAATATTATTTTCATGTTTCATATAAAGGCAAACAATAAATAAATAAAAATATTATTTGCAGGTTTCATAAAAAGGCAAACAATAAATAAATTAAAAATATTATTTTCATGTTTCATAAAAAGGCAAACAATAAATAAATTAAAAATATTATTTTCATGTTTCATATAAAGGCAAACAATAAATAAAACATATTATTTGCAGGTTTCATAAAAAGGAAAACAATACATGAATTAAATATATTATTTGCAGGTTTAATAAAAAGGCAAGCAATAAATAAATAAAAATATTATTTGCAGGTTTCATAAAAAGGCAAACAATAAAAAAAATAAAAATATAATTTGCAGGTTTCATAAAAAGGCAAACAATAAAAAAATATTATTTGCAGGTTTCATATAAAAATAAACAATAAATAATATTAAAAAATTATTTGCAGGTTTCATTAAAAGGCAAACAATAAATAATTAAAAATATTATTTGCAGGTTTCTAAAAAAAGCAAACAATAAATAAAATAAAAATATTATTTGCAGGTTTCATAAAAAGGCAAACAATAACAAAAATAAAAATATTATTTGCAGGTTTCATAAAAAAGCAAACAACAAATAAAAAAAAAATACTATTTTCAGGTTTTAAAAAAAGGCACACATTCATTAAAATAAAAATATTATTTGCAGGTTTCATAAAAAGGCAAACAATACATAAAATAAAAATATTATTTGCAGGTTTCATAAAAAGGCAAACCATAAATACATTAAAAATATTATTTGCAGGTTTCATAAAAAGGCTAACAATAATGAAAAAAAAAAATTTTTTGCAGGTTTCATAAAAAGGCAAACAATAATAAATTAAACATATTATTTGCAGGTTTCATAAAAAAGCAAACAATAAATAAAATAAAAATATTATTTGCAGGTTTCATAAAAAGGCAAATAATAAATCAATAAACATATTATTTGCAGGTTTCATAAAAAGGCAAACAACACATAAAAAAAATATTATTTGCAGGTTTCATAAAAAGGCAAACAATAAATAAATTAAAAATATTATTTGCAGGTTTCATAAAAAGGCTAACAATAAATAAAATAAAAATATTATTTGCAGGTTTCATAAAAAGGCAAACCATAAATAAAATAAAATATTATTTGCAGGTTTCATAAAAAGGCTAACAATAAATAAAATTAAAATATTATTTGAAGGTGTAATGAAAAGGCAAACAATAAATAGATAAAAATATTATTTGATGGTTTCATAAAAAGACAAACAATAAAACAATAAAAATATTGTTTGCAGGTTTCATAAAAAGGAAAACAATAAACAAATGAAATTATTATTTGCAGGTTTCATAAAAAAGCAAACAATAAATAAATAAAAATATTATTTGCAAGTTTCATAAAAAGGCAAACAATAAATAAAATAAAAATATAATTTGCAGGTTTCATAAACAGGCAAACAATCAATAAAATAAAAATATTTTTTGCAGGTTTCATAAGAAGGCAAACAATACCTGAATAAAAATATTATTTGCAGGTTTGATAAAAAGACAAAACAATAAATAAAATAAAAATATTATTGCAGGTTTCATAAAAAGGTAAACAATAAAGAAATAAAAACATTATTTGCAGGTTTTCCAAAAAGGCAAACAATAAATAAAAGAAAATATTATTTGCAGGTTTCATAAAAAGGCAAACAATAACAAAAATAAAAATATTATTTGCAAATATTATTTGAAGGTTTCATAAAAAGGCAAACAATCAATAAATAAAAATATTATTTGCAGGTTTCATAAAAATATTATTTTCAGGTTTCATAAAAAGGCAAACAATATTTAAAATGAAAATATTATTTGCAGGTTTCATAAAAAGGGAAACAATTAATAAATAAAAATATTATTTGCAGGTTTAATAAAAAGGCAAACAATAAATAAAATAAAAGTGTTATTTGCAAGTTTCATGCACACAATAAATAAAAAAAATATTATTTGCAGGTTTCATAAAAAGGCAAACTATAAATAAAATAGAAAATATTATTTGCAGGTTTCATAAAAAGGCAAACAATAATAAATTAAAAATATTATTTGCAGGTTTCATAAAAAGGCCAACAATAAATAAATTAAAAATATTATTTTCATGTTTCATATAAAGGCAAACAATAAATAAATAAAAATATTGTTTGCAGGTTTCATAAAAAGGCAAACAATAAATAAATTAAAAATATTATTTTCATGTTTCATATAAAGGCAAACAATAAATAAAAATATTATTTGCAGGTTTAATAAAAAGGCAAGCAATAAATAAATAAAAATATTATTTGCAAGTTTCATAAAAAGGCAAACAATAAATAAATAAAAATATTATTTGCAGGTTTCATAAAAAGGCAAACAATAAATAAAATAAAAATATAATTTGCAGGTTTCATAAAAAGGCAAACAATAAAAAAATATTATTTGCAGGTTTCATATAAAAATAAACAATAAATAATATTAAAAAATTATTTGCAGGTTTCATTAAAAGGCAAACAATAAATAATTAAAAATATTATTTGCAGGTTTCTAAAAAAAGCAAACAATAAATAAAATAAAAATATTATTTGCAGGTTTCATAAAAAGGCAAACAATAACAAAAATAAAAATATTATTTGCAGGTTTCATAAAAAAGCAAACAACAAAAAAAATACTATTTTCAGGTTTTAAAAAAAGGCACACATTCATTAAAATAAAAATATTATTTGCAGGTTTCATAAAAAGGCAAACTATACATAAAATAAACATATTATTTGCAGGTTTCATAAAAAGGCAAACCATAAATAAATTAACAATATTATTTGCAGGTTTAATAAAAAGGCTAACAATATAGAAAAACAAAATATTTTTTGCAGGTTTCATAAAAAGGCAAACAATAATAAATTAAACATATTATTTGCAGGTTTCATAAAAAAGCAAACAATAAATAAAATAAAAATATTATTTGCCGGTTTCATAAAAAGGAAAATAATAAATCAATAAACATATTATTTGCAGGTTTCATAAAAAGGCAAACAACACATAAAAAAATATTATTTGCAGGTTTCATAAAAAGGCAAACAATAAATAAATTTAAAATATTATTTGCAGGTTTCCTAAAAAGGCAAACAATAAATAAACTTAAAATATTATTTGCAGGTTTAATAAAAAGGCAAACAATAAATAAACTTAAAATATTATTTGCAGGTTTCATAAAAAGGCAAACAATAAATAAATAATAATATTATTGCAGGTTTCATAAAAAAGGCAAACAATAAATAAATAATAATATTATTTGCAGGTTTCATAAAAAGGCAAACAATAAATAAAATAAAAATATTATTTGCAGGTTTCATAAAAAGGCAAACAATAAATCAATAAAAATATTATTTGCAGTTTTCATAAAAAGGCAAACAATAAATAAAATAAATAGTATTTGCAGGTTTAATAAAAAGGCACACAATGCTTAAAATAAAAATATTATTTGCAGGTTTCATAAAAAGGCAAACAACACATAAAATAAAAATATTATTTGCAGGTTTCATAAAAAGGCAAACAATAAATAAATTAAACATATTATTTGCATGTTTCATAAAAATGGCTAACAATAAATAAAATAAAAATATTATTTGCAGGTTTCATAAAAAGGCAAACAATAAATAAAATACAATATTATTTGCAGGTTTCATAAAAAGGCAAACAATAAATAAATAAAAATATTATTTGCAAGTTTAATAAATAGGCAAACAATAAATAGATAAAAATATTATTTGATGGTTTCATAAAAAGAAAACAACAAAAAAATAAACATATTGTTTGCAGGTTTCATAAAAAGGCAAACAATAAACAAATAAAATTATTATTTGCAGGTTTCATAAAAAAGCAAACAATAAATAAATAAAAATATTATTTGCAAGTTTCATAAAAAGGCAAACAATAAATAAAATAAAAATATTATTTTCAGGTTTCATAAAAAGGCAAACAATAAATAAAATAAAAATATTATTTGCCGGTTTCATAAGAAGGAAAACAATACCTGAATAAAAATATTATTTGCAGGTTTAATAAAAAGACAAACAATAAATAAAATAAAAATATTATTGCAGGTTTCATAAAAAGGCAAACAATAAAGAAATAAAAATATTATTTGCAAGTTTCATAAAAAGGCAAACAAGAAATAAATAAAAATATTATTTGCAGGTTTCATAAAAAAGCAAACAATAAATAAAATAAAAATACTATTTTCAGGTTTTAAAAAAAGGCACACATTCATTACAATAAAACTATTATTTGCAGGTTTCATAAAAAGGCAAACAATACATAAAATAAAAATATTATTTGCAGGTTTCATAAAAAGGCAACCAATAAATAAAACAGACATATTATTTACACGTTTCATAAAAAGGCAAACAATAAATAAATGAAAAATATTATTTGCAGGTTTCATAAAAAGGCACACAATAAATAAATAAAAAATATCATTTGAAAGTTTCATAAAAAGGCAAATAATAAATAAAACAAACATATTATTTACACGTTTCATAAAAAGGCACACAATAAATAAATTAAAAATATTATTTGCAGGTTTCATAAAAAGGCACACAATAAATAAATAAAAAATATTATTTGCAGGTTTCATAAAAAGGCAAATAATAAATAAAACAAATATACCATTTGCAGGTTACATAAAAAGGCAAACACCAAATAAAATAAAAATTTTATTTGCAGGTTTCATAAAAAGGCACACAATAAATAAATAAAAAATATTATTTGAAGGTTTCATAAAAAGGCAAATAATAAATAAAACAAATATACCATTTGCAGGTTACATAAAAAGGCAAACACCAAATAAAATAAAAATTTTATTTGCAGGTTTCATAAAAAGGTAAACAATAAATAAATTAAACATATTATTTGCAGGTTCAATAAAAAGGCAAATAATAGATAAAATAAAAATATGATTTGCAGGTTTACTAAAAAGGCAAACAATAAAAATATTAAACTAATATTTGCTTGTTTCATAAAAAGGCAAACAATAAATAAAATACAAATATGATTTGCAGGTTTAATAAAAAGGCAAACAATAAATAAATAAACATATTATTTGCAGGTTTCATAAAAAGGCAAACAATAAAAAAAATAAAAATATTATTTGCAGTTTTTATAAAAAAGGCAAAAAATAAATAAAATAAAAATATTATTTGCAGGTTAAATAAAAAGGCAAATAAAAAAAAATAAAAATATTGTTTGCAGATTTCATAAAAAGGCAAACAATAAATTAAAAAAAAAAAATATTTGCAGGTTTAATAAAAAAGCCGAACAATAAATCCAAAAAAAAATATTATTTGCAGGGTTCATAAAAAGGCACACAATGAATAAAAAAAAATATTATTTGCAGGTTTCATAAAAAGGCAAACAATAAATAAATTAAAAATATTATTTGCAGGTTTAATAAAAAAGGCAAACAATAAATTAAAAAAAATATTATTTCCCGTGTTCACAAACAGGCAAACAATACATAAAATAAAAATATTATTTGCAGGTATATAAAAAGGCAAACAATAAATAAAAAAAAATATTATTTGCAGGTTTCATAAAAAGGCAAACAATAAATAAAACAAACATATTATTTGCAGGTTTCATACACGACATAATCAAAATTTGGACTGTATTTACATGCATGACATAATCAAAATTTTGACTGTATTTGCATGCATGACATAATAAAAATTTGGACTGTTTTTAAATACATGACATAATACAAATTTGGTCTGTATTTACATACATGACATAATCAAAATTTGGTCTGTATTTACATAACGACATAATCAAAATTTGGACTGTATTTACAGGCATGACATAATCAAAATTTAGTCTGTATTTAAATATATGACCTAATCAATATTTGGACTGCATTTACATACACGACATAATCACCATTTGGACTGTATTTACATACACGACATAATCAAAATTTGGTCTGTATTTACATACATGACATAATCAATATATGGACTGCATTTACATGCATGACTTAATCAAAATTTGGACTGTATGTACATACACGACATAATCAAAATTTGGATTGTATTTACATACACGACATAATCAAAATTTGGTCTGTATTTACATACATGACATAATCAATATTTGGACTGTATTAACATACATGACATAATAAAAATTTGGTCTGTATTTACATACATGACATAATCAAAATTTGGTCTGTATTTACATACACGACATAATCAAAATTTGGACTGTATTTACAGGCATGACATAATCAAAATTTAGTCTGTATTTACATATATGACATAATAAAAATTTGGTCTGTATTTACACACATGACATAATCAAAATTTGGACTGTATTTACATACACGACATAATCAAAATTTGGACTGTATTTACAGGCATGACATAATCAAAATTTAGTCTGTATTTACATATATGACATAATAAAAATTTGGTCTGTATTTACATACATGACATAATAAAAATTTGGACTGCATTTACATACACGACATAATCAAAATTTGGACTGTATTTACATGCATGACATAATAAAAATTTGGTCTGTATTTACATACATGACATAATAAAAATTTGGTCTGTATTTACATACATGACATAATCAATATTTGGACTGCATTTACATACACGACATAATCAAAATTTGGACTGTATTTACATGCATGACATAATAAAAATTTGGACTGTATTTACATACATGACATAATAAAAATTTGTTCTGTATTTAAATACATGACATAATAAAAATTTGGACTGTATCTACATACATAATATAATCAATATTTGGATAGTATTTACATACATGGCACAATAAAAATTTGGACTGTATTTACATACATGACATAATCAGAATTTGGTCTGTATTACATACATTACATCATCAAAATTTTGACTGTATTTACATGCATGACATAATCAAAATTTGGTCTGTATTTACATATGTGACATAATCAAAATTTTGACTGTATTTACATGCATGACATAATCAAAATTTGGTCTGTATTTACATACATACATGGCATAATCAAAATTTTTAATGTATTTACATACATGACATAATCACAACTTTGCCTGTGTTTACATACATGACATCATCAGAATTTGGACTGTATTTAAGTGCATGAAATAATAAAAATTTGGTCTGTATTTACATGCATGACTTAATCAAAATTTGGACTGTATTTACATACACAACATAATGAAAATTTGGACTGTATTTACATACACGACATAATCAAAATTTGGACTGTATTTACATGCATGACATAATCAAAATTTAGACTGTATTTACATACATGTCATAATCAAAATTTGGTCTGTATTTACATACATAACATTATCAAAATTTGGACTGTATTTACATACATGACAGAATCAATATTTGGACTGTATTTACATACATCACATAATAAAAATTTGACTGTATTTACATACATGACATAATCAGAATTTGGTCTGTATTTACATACATAACATCATCAAAATTTGGACCGTATTTACATGCATGACATAATCAAAATTTTGTCTGTATTTACATACATTATATAACCAAAATTTGGACTGTATTTATATACGTGACATATTTAAAATTTTGTTTATTTACATACATGACATCATAAAAATTTGGACTGTATTTACGTGCATGAAATAATCAAAATTTGGTCTGTATTTACATGCATTACATAATAAAAATTTACTCTGTATTTACATACATGACATAATCAAAATTTGGTCTTTATTTACATGCATGAAATCATCACAATTTGGACTGTTTTTACATACATGACATAATCAAAATTTGGACTGCATTTACATGCATCACATAATCAAAATTTGGACTGTATTTACATACACGACATTATCAAAATTTGGTCTGTATTTACATTCATGACATAATCAAAATTTGGACTGTATTAACATACATGACATAATCAACATTTGGACTGTATTTACATACATGACATAATGAAAATTTAGACTGTACTTACATACATGACATCACCAAAATTTGGACTGTATTTACATGCATGACATAATCAGAATTTGGTCTATATTTACATGTAGGACATAATCAAAATTTGGTCTGTATTTACATGCATAACATAATTAAAATTTTTGACTGTATTGACATACATGACATAATCAGAATTTTGTCTGCATTTACATGCATCACTTAATAAAAATTTGGACTTTATTTACATGCATGACATAATCAGAATTTGGTCTGTATTTACATGCATGCCATAATCAAAATTTGGTTTGTATTTACATGCATGATAAATCAAAATTTGGTCTGTATTTACATGCATTACATAATAAAAATTTCGACTGTATTTACATCCATGACATAATCAGAATTTAGTCTGTATTTACATGCATGACAAAATAAAAAATTGGTCTGTATTTACATGCATGACATAATAAAAATTTAGATTGTATTTACATGCATGACATAATCAAAATTTTGACTGTATTTACATGCATGACATAATCAGAATTTAGTCTGTATTTACATGCATGACAAAATAAACATTTGGTCTGTATTTCCATGCATGACATTATCAGAATTTGGTCTGTATTTTCATGCATGACAAAATCAAAATTTGGTCTATTTTTACATGCATGACATAATCAATATTTGGTCTGTATTTACATACATTACATAATCAGAATTTGGTCTGTATTTACATACATTACATCATAAAAATTTTGACTGTATTTACATACATGACATCATCAAAATTTGGACTGTATTAACATGCATGACATAATCAAAATTTGGACTGTATTTACATACATTACATCATCAAAATTTGGACTGTATTTACATACATGACATAATCAATATTTGAACTGTATTTACATACATGACATAATGAAAATTTGGACTGTATTTACATACATGACAAATTTAAAATTTGGACTGTATTTACATACATGATAAATCAAAATTTTGGATGTATTTACATACATGTTCTCATCAAAATTTGGACTGTATTTACATGCATGACATAATCAAAATGGTGACTGTATTTACATACATGACATAATCAAAATTTGGACTGTATTTACATACATGACAAATTCAAAATTTGGACTGTATTTACATGCATGACATAATCAAAATTTGGTCTGTATTTACATACATGACATAATCAAAATTTGGTCTGTATTTACGTACATTACATAATCAATATTTGGACTGTATTTACATACATAACATAATCAAAATTTGGACTGTATTACATACATGACAATCAGAATTTAGTCTGTATTTACAGACATAACATCATCAAAATAAGGCCTGTATTTACATGCATTACATAATCAAAATTTGGTGTGTATTTACATACATGACATAATCAAAATTTGGACTGTATTTACATGCATGACATAATCAAAATTTGGTCTGCATTCACATACATTATATAATCAAAATTTTGACTGTATTTACATACATGACATAATCAAAATTTGGTCTGTATTTACATACATGACATCATAAAAATTCTGACTGTATTTAATTGCATGACATAATCAAAATTTGATCTGTATTTACATACATGACATAATTAAAATTCGGACTGTATTTACATACATGACATAATTAAAATTCGGACTGTATTTACATACATGACATAATCAAAATTTGGTATGTATTTACATACATGACATAATCAAAATTTGGTATGTATTTACATACATGGCATAATCAAAGTTTGGAATGCATTTACATGCATTACATAATCAAAATTTGGTATGTATTTACATGCATGACATAATCAAAATTTGGTATGTATTTACATACATGACATAATCAAAATTTGGTACGTATTTACATACATGACATAATCAAAGTTTGGAATGTATTTACATGCATGACATAATCAAAATTTGGTATGTATTTACATACATGACATAATCAAAGTTTGGAATGTATTTACATGCATTACATAATCAAAATTTGGTATGTATTTACATACATGACATAATCAAAGTTTGGAATGTATTTACATGCATGACATAATCAAAATTTGGAATGTATTTACATGCATGACATAATCAAAATTTGGTATGTATTTACATGCATGACATAATCAAAATTTGATATGTATTTACATGCATGACATAATCAAAATTTGGTATAATATTTACATACCTGACATAATCAAAATTTGGAATGTATTTACATGCATTACATAATCAAAATTTGGTATGTATTTACATACATGACATAATCAAAGTTTGGAATGTATTTACATGCATGACATAATCAAAATTTTGTATGTATTTACATACATGACATAATCAAAGTTTGGAATGTATTTACATGCAATACATAATAAAAATTTAATATGTATTTACATGCATGACATAATCAAAATTTGGTATGTATTTACATACATGACATAATCAAAATTTGGTATGTATTTACATACATGACATAATCAAAATTTGGTATGTATTTACATGCATGACATAATCAAAATTTGGTATGTATTTACATACATGACATAATCAAAATTTGGTATGTATTTACATACATGACATAATCAAAATTTGGTATGTATTTACATACATGACATAATCAAAGTTTGGAATGTATTTACATGCATTACATAATCAAAATTTGGTATGTATTTACATGCATGACATAATCAAAATTTGGTATGTATTTACATACATGACAGAATCAAAATTTGGTATGTATTTACATGCATGACATAATCAAAATTTGGTATGTATTTACATACATGACATAATCAAAATTTGGTATGTATTTACATGCATGACATAATTAAAATTTGGTATGTATTTACATGCATGACATAATTAAAATTTGGTATGTATTTACATACATGACATAATCAAAATTTGGTATTTATTTACATGCATGACATAATCAAAATTTGGTATGTATTTACATGCATGACATAATCAAAATTTGGTATGTATTTACATACATGACATAATCAAAATTTGGTATGTATTTACATGCATTACATAATCAAAATTTGGTATGTATTTACATGCATGACATAATCAAAATTTGGTATGTATTCACATTCATGACATAATCAAAGTTTGGAATGTATTTACATGCATGACATAATCAAAATTTGGTATGTATTTACATGCATGACATAATCAAAATTTGGTATGTATTTACATACATGACATAATCAAAATTTGGTATGTATTTACATGCATTACATAATCAAAATTTGGTATGTATTTACATGCATGACATAATCAAAATTTGGTATGTATTTACATGCATGACATAATCAATATTTGGAATGTATTTACATGCATGACATAATAAAAATGTGGTCTGTATTTACATACGTGAACTAATTCAACTTTGGACTGTATGTACATACATGACATAATCAAAATTTGGTCTGTATTTACATACTTGACATCATCAAAATTTCGACTGTATTTACATACACGACATAACAAAATTTGGTCTGTATTTACATACATGACATAATCATAATTTGGACTGTACTTACATGCATGACATAATCAAAATTTTGTCTGTATTTTTATACATGACATAATCAATATATGGACTGCATTTACATGCATGACTTAATCAAAATGTGGACGGGGGTTACATACACGACATAATCAAAATTAGGACTGTATTTACATACACGACATAATCAGAATTTGGACTGTATTTACATGCATGACATAATGAAAATTTGGACTGTATTTCCATACATGACATAATCAAAATTGTGTCTGTATTTACATACATGACATAATCCAAATTTGGACTGTATTTACATACATGACACAATCAATATTTGGACTGTATTTACATACATGACATTGTCAAAATAAGGACGGTATTTACATACATGACATAATCAGACTTTGGTCTGTATTTACATACATTACATCATCAAAATTTGGACTGTATTTACATGCATGACATAATCAAAATTTTGACTGTATTTACATACATGACATTATCCAAATGTGGACTGTATTTACATGCATGACATAATCAAAATTTGGTCTGTATTTACATACATGATATAATAAAAATTTTGACTGTATTTACATACATGACATAATCAAAATTTTGTCTGTATTTACATACATGACATCATCAAACTTTCGACTGTATTTATATACACGACATAACAAAATTTGGTCTGTATTTACATACATGTCATAATCAAAATTTGGACTGTACTTACATGCATGACATAATAAAAATTTGTCTGTATTTTCATACATGACATAATCAATATATGGACTGCATTTACATGCATGACATAATCAAAATGTGGACTGTATTTACATACACGACATAATCAAAATTTAGACTGTATTTACATACACGACATAATCAGACTTTGGACTGTATTTACATGCATGACATAATCAAAATTTTGTCTGTATTTACATACATGACATAATCCAAATTTGGACTGTATTTACATACATGACACAATCAATATTAGGACTGTATTTACATACATGACATTGTCACAATAAGGACTGTATTTACATACATGACATAATCAAAATTTGGTCTGTATTTACATATATTACATCATCAAAATTTGGACTGTATTTACATGCATGACATAATCAAAATTTGGTCTGTATTTACATACATGACATTATCCAAATGTGGACTCTTTTTAAATGCATGACATAATCAAAATTTGGTCTGTATTTACATACATGATATAATAAAAATGTTGACTGTATTTACATACATGACATCATAAAAATTTGGACTGTATTTACGTGCATGACATAATCAAAATTTCGTCTGTATTTACATACATGACATAACCAAAATGTAGACTGTATTTACATGCATTACACAATCAAAATTTCAGCTGTATTTAAATACATGATATAATCAAAGTTTTGTCTGTATTTACATGCATGACATCATCAAAATTTGGACTGTATTTACATGCATGACATAATAAAAATTTGGTCTGTATTTACATACTTGACATAATCAACATTTGGTCTGTATTTACATACATGACATAATCAAAATTTGGACTGTATTTACATACATGACATAATCAAAATTTGGACTGTATTTACATGTGTGACATAATCAAAATTTGGACTGTATTTACATACATGACATCATCAAAATTTAGTCTGTATTTACATTCATTACATAATCAAAATTTGGTCTGTATTTACATACACGACATCATCAAAATTTGGACTGTATTTACATGCATTACATAATCAAAATTTGGTCTGTATTTACCTGCATGACATAATGAAATTTTTGACTGTATTTACATAGACAATATTATCAAAATTTGAACTGCATTTACGTACATGACATAATCAAAATTTGGTCTGTATTTACATACATGACATAATCAAATTTTGGGCTGTATTTACATGCATTACATAATCAAAATTTGGACTGTATTTACATGCATGACATAATCAGAATTTGGTCTGTATTGACATGCATGACAAAATAAAAATTTGGTCTGTATTTACATGCATGACATAATCAAAACTTTGTCTAATTTACATACATGTTCTCATCAAAATTTGGACTGTATTTACGTGCATAACATAATCCAAATTTCGTCTGTATTTACATACATGACATAATCAGAATTTGGACTGTATTTACATGCATGACATAATCGAAAATTGTGACTGTATTTACATGCATGACACAATCAAAATTTGGTCTGTATTTACATACATGACATAATCAAAATTTGAACTGTATTTACGGACATTACATAATCAATATTTGGACTGTATTTACATACATGAAAAAATCAAAATTCAGTCTGTATTTACAGACATAACATCATCCAAATAAGGCCTGTATTTACATGCATTACATAATCAAAATTTGGTGTGTATTTACATACATGACACAATCAAAATTTGGACTGTATTTACATGCATGACATAATCAAAATTTGGTCTGCATTCACATACATGACATAATCAAAATTTGGTATGTATTTACATACATGACATCATAAAAATTTGGACTGTATTAACGTGCATGACATAATCAAAATTTGATCTGTATTTACATACATGACATAATTAAAATTTGGACTGTATTTACATGCATGACATAATCAAAATTTAATCTGTATTTACATACATGACATAATCAAAATTTGGACTGTATTTACATGCATGACATCATCAAAATTTCGACTGTATTTACATGCATGACATAATCAAAATTTGGTCCGTATTTACATACCTGACATAATCAAAATTTGGTCTGTATTTACATATATGATATAATCAAAATGTGGACTGTTTTACATACATGACATAATCAAAATTTTGACTGTATTTACATGCATGACATAATCAAAATTTTGTCTGTATTTACATGCATGACAAAATGAAATTTTTGACTGTATATACATGCATGACATAATCAAAATTTGGTCTGTATTTACATGCACGACATTATCAAAATTTGAACTGCATTTACATACACGACATAATCAAAATTTGGGTTGTATTTACATACATGAAATAATCAAAATTTGGACTGTATTTACATGCATGACATAATCTAAATTTGGACTGTATTTACATACACGACATAATCAAAATTTGTACTGTATTTACATGCATGACATAATCAAAATTTGGACTGTATTTACATACATGACATAATCAAAATTTGGTCTGTATTTACATACATGACATAATAAAAATTTGGACTGTATTTACATACATGACATAATCAAAATTGGGACTGAATTTACATGCACGACATAATCAAAATTTGGACTGTATTTACATACATGATATAATCAGAATTTGGTCTGTATTTACATACATGACATCATCAAAATTTGGACTGTATTACATGCATGACATAATCAAAATTTGGTCTGTATTTACATACACTACATAATCAAAATTTGGACTGTATTTACATGCCTTACATAATCAAAATGTTGACTGTATTTTCATAAATGACATAATAAGAATTTGGTCTTTATTTACATACATAACATCATCAAAATTTGGACTGTATTTACATGCATGACATAATCAAAATTAAGTCTGTATTTACATACATGACATAATCAAAATTTGGACTGTATTTACATGCATGACATAATCAAAATTTGGTCTGTATTTACATACATGATATAATCAAATGTGGACTGTATTTACATACATGACATAATCAAAATTGTGTCTGTATTTACATACATGACATCATAAAAATTTGGACTGTATTTACGTGCATGACATAATCAAAATTTGGTCTGTATTTACATACATGACATAATCAAAATTTTGACTGTATTTACATGCATGACATAATCAAAATGTGGTCTGTATTTACATACGTGAACTAATTAAACTTTGGACTGTATTTACATACATGAAATAATCAAAATTTTGTCTGTGTTTACATACATGACATCATCAAAATGTCGACTGTATTTACATACACGACATAACAAAATTTGGTCTGTATTTACATACATGACATAATCATAATTTGGGCTGTACTTACATGCATGACATAATCAAAATTTTGTCTGTATTTTCATACATGACATAATCAATATATGGACTGCATTTACATGCATGACTTAACAAAAATGTGGACTGTATTTACATACACGACATAATCAAAATTTAGACTGTATTTACATACACGACATAATCAGACTTTTGACTGTATTTACATGCATGACATAATCAAAATTTGGACTGTATTTACATACATGACATAATCAAAATTTTGTCTGTATTTACATACATGACACAATACACATTTGGACTGTATTTACATACATGAAATTGTCAAAATGAGGACTGTATTTACATACATGACATAATCAGAATTTGGTCTGTATTTACATACATTACATCATAAAAATTTGGACTGTATTTACATGCATGACATCACAAAAATTTTGTCTGTATTTACATACATGACATAATCAAAATTTGGTCTCTATTTACATACATGACATAATAAAATTTGGACTGTTTTTACATACATGACATAATCAAAATTTGGACTGTATTTACATGCCTGACATAATCAAAATTTTGACTGTATTTACATGCATGACATAATCAAAATTTGGACTGTATTTACATGCATGACATAATCAAAATTTGGACTGTATTTACATACATGACATCATCAAAATTTAGTCTGTATTTACATGCATTACATAATCAAAATTTGGTCTGTATTTACATGCATGACATAACGAAAGTTTTGACTGTATTTACATAGACGATATTATCAAAATTTGAACTGTATTTACATACATGACATAATCAAAATTTGGTCTGTATTTACATACATGACATAATCCAAATTTGGACTGTATTTACAAACACAACATCATCATAATTTGGACTCTATTTACATGCATGACATAATCAAAATGTCGACTGTATTTACATACATGACATAATCAAAATTTAGTCTGTATTTACATGCATGACATATGGAAATTTTGGACTGTATTTACATACACGACATCATCAAAATTTAGGCTGTATTTACATACATGAAATAATCAAAATTTGGACTGTATTTACATGCATGACATAATCTAAATTTGGACTGTATTTAGATACATGACATAATCAAAATTTGGTCTGTATTTACATGCATGACATGATAAAAATTTGAAATGTATTTACATGCATGACATAATAAAAATTTTGATTGTATTTACATACATGACATAATAAAAATTTGGACTGTTTTTAGACACGTGACATAATAAAAATTTGGTCCGTATTTACATGCATGATATCATCAAAATTTTCACTGTATTTGCATACATGATATAATAAAAATTTGTACTCTATTAAATGCATGACATAATCGAAATTTGGTCTGTATTTACATACATGACATAATCAAAATTTGGTCTGTATTTACATGCATGACATAACGAAAGTTTTGACTGTATTTACATAGACGATATTATCAAAATTTGAACTGTATTTACATACATGACATAATCAAAATTTGGTCTGTATTTACATACATGACATAATCCAAATTTGGACTGTATTTACAAACACAACATCATCATAATTTGGACTCTATTTACATGCATGACATAATCAAAATGTCGACTGTATTTACATACATGACATAATCAAAATTTAGTCTGTATTTACATGCATGACATATGGAAATTTTGGACTGTATTTACATACACGACATCATCAAAATTTAGGCTGTATTTACATACATGAAATAATCAAAATTTGGACTGTATTTACATGCATGACATAATCTAAATTTGGACTGTATTTAGATACATGACATAATCAAAATTTGGTCTGTATTTACATGCATGACATGATAAAAATTTGGAATGTATTTACATGCATGACATAATAAAAATTTTGATTGTATTTACATACATGACATAATAAAAATTTGGACTGTTTTTAGACACGTGACATAATAAAAATTTGGTCCGTATTTACATGCATGATATCATCAAAATTTTCACTGTATTTGCATACATGATATAATAAAAATTTGTACTCTATTAAATGCATGACATAATCGAAATTTGGTCTGTATTTACATACATGACATAATCAAAATTTGGTCTGTATTTACATACATGACATAATCAAAATTTGGTCTGTATTTACATGCATTACATAATCAAAATTTGGACTGTATTTACATACATGACATAATCTAAATTTGGACTGTATTTATATGCATGACATAATTAGAATTTGGACTGTATTAACATGCATGACATAATCAAAATTTGGACTGTATTTACATACACGACATAATAAAAATTTGAATGTATTTACATACACGACATAATCAAAATTTGGACTGTATTTACATACATTACATAATCAAAATTTGGACTGTATTTACATGCATGACACAATCAAAATTTGGTCTGTATTTACATACTTGACATAATTAAAATTTGGACTGTATTTACATACACGACATAATCAAAATTTGGACTGTATTTACATAAACGACATAATCAAATTTGGACTGTACTTACATGCATGACATAATCAAAATTTCGACTGTATGTACATACACGACATAATCCAAATGTAGTCTATATTTACATACACGACATAATCAAAATTTGGACTGTATTTACATACATGGTAAATAAAAATTTGGACTGTATTTTCATACATGACATAATCAACATTTGGACTGTATTTACATACATGACATAATCAAAATTTGGACTGTATTTACATGCATGACATAATCAACATTTGGACTGTATTTACATACATGACATAATCAAATTTTTGACTGCATTTGAATACATTTCATAATCATAATTTGGACTGTATGTACATACATGACATAATCAAATTTTTGACTGCATTTAAATACATTTCATAATCAAAATTTGGACTGTATTTACATGCATGATATAATCAAAATTTGGACTGTATTAACATACATGACATAATCAAAATTTGGTCTGTATTTACATACATGACATAATCAAAATTTGGACTGTATTTACATACATGACCTAATCAAAATTTGGTCTGTATTTACATACATGACATAATCAAAATTTGGACTGTATTTATATACATGACATAATCAAAATTTGGACTGTATTTACATACATGACATAATCAAAGTTGGACTGTATTTACATGCATGACATAATCAAAATTTGGACTGTATTTACATACATGACATAATCAAATTTTGACTGTATTTACATACATGACATAATAAAAATTTGGACTGTATTTACATACCTGACATAATCAAAAGTTGGACTGTATTTACATACATGACATAATCAAAAGTTGGACTGTATTTACATGCATGACATAATCAAATTTTGGACTGTATTTACATACACGACATAATCAAAATATGGACTGTATTTACATACACGACACAATCAAAATTTGGACTGTATGTACATACATGACATGATCAAAATTTGGACTGTATTTGCATACACGAAATAATCAAAGTTGAACTGTATGTACATACATGACACAATCAAAATTTGGACTGTATTTACATACATGACACAATCAAAATTTGACCTGTATTTACATGCATGACATAATCAAAATTTGGACTGTATTCACATACATGACATAATCAAAATTTAGTATGTATTTACATACACGACATAATCAAAATTTAGTATGTATTTACATACACGACATAATCAAAATTTAGTATGTATTTACATACACGACATAGTCAAAATTTGGTATGTATGTACATTCATGAAAAAATCAAAATTTGGACTGTATTTACATCCATGACATAATCAAAATTTGGACTGTATTTACATACATGACATAATCAAAATTTGGACTGTACTTGCATGCATGACATAATCAAAATTTGGATTGAATTACCTACACAACATAATTAGAATTTGGACTGTATTTACCTGCATGGCATAATCAAAATTTGGACTGTATTTACATACACGACATAATCAAAATGTGACTGTATTTACATGCGTGACATAATCAAAATTTTGACGATATTTACATGCACGACATAATCAAAATATGGACTGTATTTACATAAATTACATAATCAAAATTTGGACTGTATTTACATACACGACATAATTAAAATTTGGACTGTAGTTACATGCATGACTTTATCAAAATTTGGACTGTATTTAAATAGATGTCATAATCAAAATTTGGACTGTATTTACATGCATGACAGAATCAAAATTTGGTCTGTATTTACCTGCATGACATAATCAAAATTTGGTCTGTATTTACATGCATGACATAATCAAAATTTGGACTGTATTTACATGCGTTACATAATCAAAATTTGGACTGTATGTACATGCATGACATAATCAAAATTTTGACTGTATTTACATGCATGAGATAATCAACATTGGGACTGTATTTACATGCATTACATAATCAAAATTTGGTCGGTATTTACATGCATGACATAATCAAAATTTGGACTGTATGTACCTGCATTACATAATCAAAATGTGGTCGGTATTTACATGCATGACATAATCAAAATTTTGACTGTATTTACATGCATGACACAATCAAAATTTGGTCTGTATTTACATGCATGACATAATCAAAATTTGGTCAGTATTTACATGCATGACATAATCAAATTTGGACTGTATTTACATACACGACATAATCAAAATGTGGACTGTATTTACATACACGACATAATCAAAATTTGGTCTGTATTTACATGCATGACATAATCAAAATTTGGACTAGATTTAAATACACGACATAATCAAAATTTGACTATATTTACATACACGACATAATCAAAATTTGGTCTGTAGTAACATGCATGTCTTTATAAAAATTTGGACCGTATTTACATGTATGACATAATAAAAATTTGGACTGTATTTACATACACGACATAATCAAAATTTGGACTGTATTTACATACACGACATAATCAAAATTAGGACCGTATTTACATACACGACATAATCAAAATTTGGACTGTTTTTAAACACATGACATAATCATAATTTGGACTATATTTACATGCATGACATACTCAAAATTTAGTCTGTATTTACATCCATGACATAATCAAATTTAGACTGTATTTACATGCATGACATAATAAAAATTTGGACTGTATTTACATACACGACATATTTAAAATTTGGTCTGTATTAACATACAT
This sequence comes from Euprymna scolopes, assembly GCF_053919585.1. Classification (NCBI taxonomy): domain Eukaryota; kingdom Metazoa; phylum Mollusca; class Cephalopoda; order Sepiida; family Sepiolidae; genus Euprymna; species Euprymna scolopes. The sequence continues at coordinate 62,256,991 of NC_136510.1, forward strand.
GACATAATCTAAATTCGGACTGTATTTACATACATGTCATAATCAAAATTAAGGCTGTATTTTCATATATGATATAATCAAAATTTTATCTGTATTTACATGCTTAAAAAAATCAAAATTTAGTCTGTATTTACATGCATTACATAATCAAAATTTGGACTGTATTTACATGCATGATATAATCAAAATTTGGTCTGTATTTACATGCATGACATAATCAAAATTTGGACTGTATTTACATACATGACACAATTAAAATTGGGACAGTATTTACATGCATGACATAATGAAAATTTGGACTGTATTAACATGCATTACATAATCAAAATTTGGACTGTATTTACATACATGACATAATCAAAATTTGGACTGTATTTACATACATGACATAATCAAAATTTGGACTGCATTTACATACATGACATAATCAAAATTTGGACTGTATTTACATACATGACATAATCAAAATTTGGACTGCATTTACATACATGACATAATCAAAATTTGGACTGCATTTACATACATGACATAATCAAAATTTGGACTGTATTTACATGCATGACATAATCAAAATTTGGGCTGTATTCACATACATGACATAATCAACATTTTGACTGCATTTACATGCATGACTTAATCAAAATTTGGACTGCATTTACATGCATTACATAATTAAAATTTTCACTGTATTTACATGCATGATATAATCAAAATTTAGGCTGTATTAATATGCTGGACATAATTACAATTTAGGCTGTATTTACATACATGAGATAATCAAAGTTTTGACTGTATTTACATGCATGGCATAATGAAAATTTAGAATGTATTAAGATGCATGACATAATAAAAATTTGGACTGTATTTAAATACATGACCTAATCAAAATTTAGACTGTATTAACATACATTACACAATCAAAATCTAGACTGTATTTACATACATGAGATAATAAAAATTTGGACTGTATTTACATACACTACATAATGAAAATTTGGACTGTATTTACATGCATTACATAATCAAAATTTGGACAGTATTTACATACATGAAATAATCAAAATTTAGACTGTATTTACATGCATGACATAATCAAAATTTGGACTGCATTTACATACATGACATAATCAAAATTTAGACTGTATTTACATACACGAAATAATCAGAAGTTGGACTGTATTTACATGGATTACATAATAAAAATTGGGACTGTATTTACATGCATGACACAATAAAAATTTGGACTGTATTAACATGCATGACATAATCAAAATTTTGACTGTATTTACATACATGACAAAATCAAAATTGGGACTGTATTTACATGCATTACATAACCAAAATGTGGACTGTATTTAAATACATGACATAATCAAAATTTGGACTGTATTTACATACACGACATAATCACAATTTGGACTGTATTTACATACACGACATAATCAAAATATGGATTGTATTTACATGTGTGACATAATCAAAATTTGGACTGTATTTACATACATGACAAAATCAAAATTGGGACTGTATTTACATGCATTACATAACCAAAATGTGGACTGTATTTAAATACATGACATAATCAAAATTTGGACTGTATTTACATACATGACATAATCACAATTTGGACTGTATTTACATACATGACATAATATAAATCTGGATTGTATTTACATACATGACATAATCAAAATCTGGATTGTATTTACATACACGACATAATTAAAATTTGGACTGTATGTACATACACTACAAAATTTTTACTGTATTTATATGCATGACATAATCACAATTTTGACTGTATTTACATACACGACACAACAAAATTTGGACTGTATTTACATGCATGACATTATCAAAATTTGTACTGTATTTACATGCATGAAATAATCTAAATGCAGTCTATATTTACATACACGACATAATCAAAATTTGGACTGTATTTATATACATGACATAATCAAAATGTGGACTGTATTTACATACATGACATAATCAAAATTTGGACTGTATTTACATACATGAGATAATAAAAATTTGGACTGTATTTACATGCATGACATAATCAAAATTTGGACTGTATTTACATACATGACATAATCAAATTTTTGACTGCATTTAAATACATTTCATAATCAAAATTTGGACTGTATTTACATGCATTACATAATCAAAATTTTGACTGTAATTACATACATTACAAGATCAAAATTTGGACTGTATTTACATGCATGACATAATCAACATTTCGACTGTATGTACATACACGACATAATCCAAATTTAGTCTATATTTACATACACGACATAATCAAAATTTGGACTGTATTTTCATACATGACATAATCAAAATTTGGACTGTATTTACATACATGACATAATCAACATTTGGACTGTATTTACATGCATGACATAACATTTGGATAGTATTTACATACATGACATATTCAAATTTTTGACTGCATTTGAATACATTTGATAATCCAAATTTGGACTGTATTTACATGCATGATATAATCAAAATTTGGACTGTATTAACATACATGACATAATCAAAATTTGGTCTGTATTTACATACATGACATAATCAAAATTTGGACTGTATTTACATACATTACATAATCTAAATTTGGACTGTATTTACATACATGACATAATCAAAGTTGGACTGTATTTACATGCATGACATTATCAAAATTTGGACTGTATTTACATACATGACATAATCAAAATTTGGACTGTATTTACATACATGACATAATCAAATTTTTGACTGCATTTAAATACATTTCATAATCAAAATTTGGACTGTATTTACATGCATTACATAATCAAAATTTTGACTGTAATTACATACATGGCATGATCAAAATTTGGACTGTATTTACATGCGTTACATAATCAAAATTTGGACTGTATGTACATACATGACATAATCAAATTTTTGACTGCATTTAAATACATTTCATAATCAAAATTTGGACTGTATTTACATGCATTACATAATCAAAATTTTGACTGTAATTACATAAATTACAAGATCAAAATTTGGACTGTATTTACATGCATGACATAATCAACATTTCGACTGTATGTACATACACGACATAATACAATTTTAGTCTATATTTACATACACGACATAATCAAAATTTGGACTGTATTTTCATACATGACATAATCAAAATTTGGACTGTATTTACATACATTACATAATCAACATTTGGACTGTATTTACATGCATGACATAACATTTGGACTGTATTTACATACATGACATATTCAAATTTTTGACTGCATTTGAATACATTTGATAATCCAAATTTGGACTGTATTTACATGCATGATATAATCAAAATTTGGACTGTATTAACATACATGACATAATCAAAATTTGGTCTGTATTTACATACATGACATAATCAAAATTTGGACTGTATTTACATACATTACATAATCTAAATTTGGACTGTATTTACATACATGACATATTCAAAGTTGGACTGTATTTACATGCATGACATTATCAAAATTTTGACTGTATTTACATACATGACATAATCAAAATTTGGACTGTATTTACATACATGACATAATCAAAATTTGGTCTGGATTTTACATACATTACAGTATCAAAATTTGGTCTGTATTTACATACATGACATAATCAAAATTTGGACTGTATTTACATACATGACATAATCAAAATTTGGACTGTATTTACATACATGACATAATCAAAAGTTGGACTGTATTTACATACATGACATAATCTAAATGTGGACTGTATTTACATACACGACATAATCAAAATTTGGACCGCATTTACATACATGACATAATCAAAATTTGGTATGTATTTACATGCATGACATAATCAAACTTTGGACTGTATTTACATGCATGACATAATAAAAATTTTGACTGTATTTACATACACAACATAATCAACATTTGGACTGTATTTACATACAGGACATAATCAAAATTTGGACTGTATTTACATACATGACATAATCAACATTTTGACTGTATTTACATACATTACATAATCAAAATTTGGACTGTATTTACATACATGACATAATCAAAATTTGGACTGTATTTACATGCATTACATCATCAAAATTTTGGCTGTACTTACATACACGAGATAATTAAAATTTTGACTGTATTTACATGCATGACATAATCAAAATTTAGACTGTATTAACATGCATGACATAATCAAAATGTGGACTGTATTTACATGCATTACATAATCAATATTTTGACTGTAATTACATACATGACATGATCAAAATTTGGACTGTATTTACATGCATGACATAATCAACATTTGAACTGTATTTACATGCATGATATAATCAAAATTTGGACTGTATTAACATACATGACATAATCAAAATTTGGTCTGTATTTACATACATTACATAATCAAAATTTGGACTGTATTTACATACATGACATAATCAAAATTTGGTCTGTATTTACATACATGACATAATCAAAATTTGGACTGTATTTACATACATGACATAATCAAAATTTGGACTGTATTTACATACATGACATAATCAAAATTTGGACTGTATTTACATACATGACATAATCAAAGTTGGACTGTATTTACATGCATGACATAATCAAAATTTGGACTGTATTTACATACATGACATAATCAAATTTGGACTGTATTTACATAACAGACATAATCAACATTTGGACTGTATTTACATACATAACATAATACAAAATTTGGTCTGGATTTTACATACATGACAGTATCAAAATTTGGTCTGTATTTACATACATGACATAATCAAAATTTGGACTGTATTTACATACATGACATAATAAAAATTTGGACTGTATTTGCATACACGACATAATCAAATTTGCCCTGTATTTACATACATGACATAATAAAATTTGGACTGTATTTACATACATGACATAATCAAAATTTGGACTGTATTTACATACATGACATAATCAAAATTTGGACTGTATTTACATACATGACATAATCAAAAGTTGGACTGTATTTACATACATGACATAATCTTAATGTGGACTGTATTTACATACATGACATAATCAAAATTTGGACTGCATTTACATACATGACATAATCAAAATTTGTACTGTATTTACATGCATGACATAATCAAACTTTGGACTGTATTAACATGCATGACATAATCAAAATGTGGACTGTATTTACATGCATTACATAATCAATATTTTGACTGTAATTACATACATGACATGATCAAAATTTGGACTGTATTTACATGCATGACATAATCAACATTTGAACTGTATTTACATGCATGACATAATCAACATTTGGACTGTATTTACATACATGACATAATCAAATTTTTGACTGCATTTGAATACATTTCATAATCCAAATTTGGACTGTATTTACATGCATGATATAATCAAAATTAGGACTGTATTAACATACATGACATAATCAAAATTTGGTCTGTATTTACATACATGACATAATCAAAATTTGGACTGTATTTACATACATGACATAATCAAAATTTGGTCTGTATTTACATACATGACATAATCAAAATTTGGACTGTATTTACATACATGACATAATCAAAATTTGGACTGTATTTACATACATTACATAATCAAAATTTAGACTGTATTTACATACATGACATAATCAAAGTTGGACTGTATTTACATGCATGACATAATCAAAATTTGGACTGTATTTACATACATGACATAATCAAATTTGGACTGTATTTACATAACAGACATAATCAACATTTGGACTGTATTTACATACATAACATAATACAAAATTTGGTCTGGATTTTACATACATGACAGTATCAAAATTTGGTCTGTATTTACATACATGACATAATCAAAATTTGGACTGTATTTACATACATGACATAATAAAAATTTGGACTGTATTTGCATACACGACATAATCAAATTTGCCCTGTATTTACATACATGACATAATAAAATTTGGACTGTATTTACATACATGACATAATCAAAATTTGGACTGTATTTACATACATGACATAATCAAAATTTGGACTGTATTTACATACATGACATAATCAAAAGTTGGACTGTATTTACATACATGACATAATCTTAATGTGGACTGTATTTACATACATGACATAATCAAAATTTGGACTGCATTTACATACATGACATAATCAAAATTTGTACTGTATTTACATGCATGACATAATCAAACTTTGGACTGTATTTACATGCATGACATAATCAAAATTTGGACTGTATTTACATACACCACATAATCAACATTTGGACTGTATTTACATACAGGACATAATCAAAATTTGGACTGTATTTCATACATGACATAATCAAAATTTGGACTGTATTTGCATACACGACATAATCAAAATTTGGACTGTATTTACATACATAACATAATAAAATTTGGACTGTATTTACATACATGACATAATCAAAATTTGGACTGTATTTACATACATGACATAATCAAAATTTGGACTGTATTTACATGCATGACATAATCAAATTTTTGACTGCATTTAAATACATTTCATAATCAAAATTTGGACTGTATTTACATGCATTACATAATCAAAATTTTGACTGTAATTACATACATGGCATGATCAAAATTTGGACTGTATTTACATGCGTTACATAATCAAAATTTGGACTGTATGTACATACATGACATAATCAAATTTTTGACTGCATTTAAATACATTTCATAATCAAAATTTGGACTGTATTTACATGCATTACATAATCAAAATTTTGACTGTAATTACATACATGGCATGATCAAAATTTGGACTGTATTTACATGCGTTACATAATCAAAATTTGGACTGTATTTACATACATGACATAATCAAATTTTTGACTGCATTTAAATACATTTCATAATCAAAATTTGGACTGTATGTACATACATGACATAATCAAATTTTTGACTGCATTTAAATACATTTCATAATCAAAATTTGGACTGTATTTACATGCATTACATAATCAAAATTTTGACTGTAATTACATACATGGCATGATCAAAATTTGGACTGTATTTACATGCGTTACATAATCAAAATTTGGACTGTATTTACATACATGACATAATCAAATTTTTGACTGCATTTAAATACATTTCATAATCAAAATTTGGACTGTATTTACATGCATTACATAATCAAAATTTTGACTGTAATTACATACATTACATGATCAAAATTTGGACTGTATTTACATGCATCACACAATCAAAATTTCGACTGTATGTACATACACGACATAATCAAAATTTAGTCTATATTTACACACACGACATAATCAAAATTTGGACTGTATTTTCATACATGACATAATGAAATTTTGGACTGTATTTACATACATGACATAATCAATATTTGGACTGTATTTACATGCATGACATAATCAACATTTGGACTGTATTTACATACATGACATAATCAAATTTTTGACTGCATTTGAATACATTTCATAATCAAAATTTGGACTGTATTTACATGCATGATATAATCAAAATTTGGACTGTATTAACATACATGACATAATCAAAATTTGGTCTGTATTTACATCCATGACATAATCAAAATTTGGACTGTATTTACATACATGACATAGTCAAAATTTGGTCTGTATTTACATACATGACATAATCAAAATTTGGACTGTATTTACATACATGACATAATCAAAATTTGGACTGTATTTACATACATGACATAATCAAAGTTGGACTGTATTTACATGCATGACATAATCAAAATTTTAACTGTATTTACATACATGACATAATCAAATTTGGACTGTATTTACATACATGACATAATCAAAATTTGGACTGTATTTACATATATGACATAATCAAAATTTGGTCTGTATTTACATACATGACATAATCAAAATTTGGACTGTATTTGCATACACGACATAATCAAATTTGCCCTGTATTTACATACATAACATAATAAAATTTGGAGTGTATTTACATACATGACATAATCAAAATTTGGACTGTATTTACATACATGACATAATCAAAATTTTGACTGTATTTACATACATGACATAATCAAAAGTTGGACTGTATTTACATACATGACATAATCAAAATGTGGACTGTATTTACATACACGACATAATCAAAATATGGACTGTATGTACATACACGACACAATCAAAATTTGAACTGTATTTACATACATGACATAATCAAAATTTGACCTGTATTCACATGCATGACATAATCAAAATTTGGACTGTATTTACATACACGACATAATCAAAATTTGAACTGCATTTACATACATTACATAATCAAAATTTGACCTGTATTCACATGCATGACATAATCAAAATTTGGACTGTATTCACATACATGACATAATCAAAATTTGGACTGTATTTACATACACGACATAATCAAAATTTAGTATGTATTTACATACACGACATAGTCAAAATTTGGTATGTATGTACATTCATGAAAAAATAAAAATTTGGACTGTATTTACATACATGACATAATCAAAATTTGGACTGTATTTACATACATGACATAATCAAAATTTGGACTGTATTTACATGCATGACATAATCAAAATTTGGACTGAATTACCTACACAACATAATTAAAATTTGGACTGTATTTGCCTGCATGGCATAATCAAAATTTGGACTGTATTTACATACATGACATAATTAAAATTTGGACTGTATTTACATACACGACATAATCAAAATGTGACTGTATTTACATGCGTGACCTAATCGAAATTTGGACTGTATTTACATGCACGACATAATCAAAATATGGACTGTATTTACATAAACTACATAATCAAAATTTGGACTGTATTTACATGCATGACATAATCAAAATTTGGACTGTATTTACATACATGACATAATCAAAATTTGGACTGTATTTACATACATGACATAATCAAAATTTGGACTGTATTTACATACATGACATAATCAAAATTTGGACTGTATTTACATACATGACATAATCAAAATTTGGACTGCATTTACATACATGACATAATCAACATTTTGACTGTATTTACATACATGACATAATCAAAATTTGGACTGTATTTACATACATGACATAATCAAAACTTGGACTGCATTTACATACATGACATAATCACAATTTGGACTGCATTTACATACATTACATAATAAAAATTTTGCATGTATTTACATACATGACATAATCAAAATTTGGACTGCATTTACATACATGACATAATCAAAATTTGGACTGCATTTACATACATGACATAATCAAAATTTGGACTGCATTTACATACATGACATAATCAAAATTTGGACTGTATTTACATAATTACATAATCAAAATTTGGACTGCATTTACATACATGACATAATCAAAATTTGGACTGTATTTACATAATGACATAATCAAAATTTGGACTGCATTTACATACATGACATAATCAAAATTTGGACTGTATTTACATACATGACATAATCAAAATTTGGACTGTATTTACATGCATGACATAATCAAAATTTGGACTGTATTTACATGCATGACATAATCAAAATTTGGACTGTATTTACATACATGACATAATAAAAATTTGGACTGCATTTACATACATGACATAATCAAAATTTGGACTGTATTTACATACATGACATAATCACAATTGGGACTGTATTTACATGAATGACATAATCTAAATTTGGACTGTATTTACATACATGACATAATAAAAAATGGGACTGTATTAACATACACGACATAATCAAAATTTGGACTGTATTTACATACATGACATAATCAAAATTTGGACTGTATTTACATACATTACATAATCAAATTGGGGACTGTATTTACATACACGACATAATAAAAATTTTGGCTGTATTTACATACATGACATAATAAAAATTTGGACTGTATTTACATACACGACATAATAAATATTTGGACTGTATTTACATACACGACATAATCGAAATTTCGACTGCATTTACATACATGACATAATCTAAATTTGGACTGTATTTACATACATGACATAATCAAAATTTGGACTGCATTTACATACATGACATAATCAAAATTTGGACTGCATTTACATACATGACATTATCAAAATTTGGACTGTATCTACATGCATGACATAATCAAAATTTGGACTGCATTTACATACATGGCATAATCAAAATTTTGACTGCATTTACATACATGACATAATCAAAAGTTGGACTGTATTTACATACATGACATAATCAAAATTTGGACTGCATTTACATACATGACATTATCAAAATTTGGACTGCATTTACATACATGACATAATCAAAATTTGGACTGTATTTACATACATGACATAATCAAAATTTGGACTGCATTTACATACATGACATAATCAAAATTTGGACTGTATTTACATGCATGACATAATCAAAATTTGGACCGTATTTACATACATGACATAATCAAAATTTGGACTGCATTTACATACATGACATAATCAAAATTTAGACTGTATTTACATACATGACATAATAAAAATTTGGACTGCATTTACATACATGACATAATCAAAATTTGGGCTGTATTTACATACATGACATAATAAAAATTTGGACTGCATTTACATACATGACATAATCACAATTTGGGCTGTATTTAGATACATGACATAATCAAAATTTGGACTGCATTTTCATACATGACATAATAAAAGTTTGGACTGCATTTACATACATGACATAATCAAAATTTGGGCTGTATTTACATACATGAGATAATAAAAATTTGGACTGTATTTACATACATGACATAATCAAAATTACGGCTGTATTTACATACATAACATAATAACAATTTTGACTGTATTTACATACATGACATAATCAAAATTTTGACTGTATTTACATACATGACATAATCAAAATTTGGACTGCATTTACATACATGTCATAATCAAAATTTTGACTGCATTTACATACATGACATAATCAAAATTTGGACTGTATTTACATACATGACATAATCAAAATTTGGACTGCATTTACATACATGACATAATCAAAATTTTGACTGTATCTACATGCATGACATAATCAAAATTTGGACTGCATTTACATACATGGCATAATCAAAATTTCGACTGCATTTACATACATGACATAATCAGAATTTTGACCGTATTTACATACATGACATAATCAAAATTTGGGCTGTATTTACATACATGTCATAATTAAAGTTTGGGCTGTATTTACATACATGGCATAATCAAAATTTGGATTGCATTTCCATACATGACATAATCACAATTTGGACTGTATTTACATACATGACATAATCACAATTTGGACTCCATTTACATACATGACATAATCACAATTTGGACTCCATTTACATACATGACATAATCAAAATTTGGACTGTATGTACATACATGACATAATCAAAATTTGGACTGCATTTTCATACATGACATAATAAAAGTTTGGACTGCATTTACATACATGACATAATCAAAATTTGGGGTGTATTTACATACATGAGATAATAAAAATTTGGACTGTATTTACATACATGACATAATCAAAATTTAGGCTGTATTTACATTAATGACATAATCAAAATTTGGACTGTATTTACATACATGACATAATCAAAATTTGGACTGTATTTACATACATGACATAATCAAAATTTGGATTGCATTTCCATACATGACATAATCACAATTTGGACTGTATTTACATACATGACATAATCAAAATTTTGACTGCATTTACATACATGACATAATCAAAATTTGGACTGTATTTACATACATGACATAATCAACATTGTGACTGTATTTACATACATGACATAATCAAAATTTGGACTGCATTTACATACATGACATAATCAAAATGTGGACTGTATTTACATACATTACATAATCAAAATTTGGACTGTATTTACATACATGACATAATACAAAATTTGGACTGTATTTACATACATAACATAACCAAAATTTGGACTGTATTTACATACATGACATAATGAAAATTTGGACTGCATTTACATACATGACATAACCAAAATTTGGACTGCATTTACATACATGTCATAACCAAAATTTGGACTGCATTTACATACATGACATAATCAAAATTTGGACTGCATTTACATACATGACATAATCAAAATTGGGACTGTATTTACATACATGTCATAATAAAAGTTGGACTGTATTTACATGAATGACATTATCAAAATTTGGACTGCATTTACATACATGACATAACCAAAATTTGGACTGCATTTACATACATGACATAATGAAAATTTGGACTGCATTTACATACATGACATAACCAAAATTTGGACTGTATTTACATACATGACATAATCAAAATTTGGACTGTATTTACATACATGACATAATCAAAATTTGGACTGCATTTACATACATGACATAATCAAAATTTGGACTGTATCTACATGCATGACATTATCAAAATTTGGACTGCATTTACATACATGGCATAATCAAAATTTGGACTGCATTTACATACATGACATAATCAAAATTTAGATTGCATTTCCATACATGACATAATCACAATTTGGACTGTATTTACATACATGACATAATCAAAATTTGGACTGCATTTACATACATGACATAATCACAATTTGGACTGTATTTACATACATGACATAATCAAAATTTGGACTCCATTTACATACATGACATAATCAAACTTTGGACTGTATTTACATACATGACATAATCAAAATTTGGACTGTATTTACATACATGACATAATCAAAATTTGGACTGTACTTACATGCATGACACAATCAAAATTTGGACTGTATTTACATACATGACATAATCAAAATTTGGACTGTATTTACATGCATGACATAATCAAAATTTGGACTGAATTACCTACACAACATAATTAAAATTTGGACTGTATTTGCCTGCATGGCATAATCAAAATTTGGACTGTATTTACATACATGACATAATCAAAATTTGGACTGTATTTACATACACGACATAATCAAAATGTGACTGTATTTACATGCGTGACCTAATCAAAATTTGGACTGTATTTACATGCACGACATAATCAAAATATGGACTGTATTTACATAAACTACATAATCAAAATTTGGACTGTATTTACATACACGACATAATAAAAATTTGGACTGTATTTACATGCATGACTTTATCAAAATTTGGACTGTATTTAAATACATGTCATAATCAAAATTTGGACTGTATTTACATGCATGACATAATCAAAATTTGGTCTGTATTTACCTGCATGACATAATCAAAATTTGGTCTGTATTTACATGCATGACATAATCAAAATTTGGACTGTATTTACATGCGTTACATAATCAAAATTTTGACTGTATGTACATGCATGACATAATCAAAATTTAGATTGCATTTCCATACATGACATAATCACAATTTGGACTGTATTTACATACATGACATAATCAAAATTTGGACTGCATTTACATACATGACATAATCACAATTTGGACTGTATTTACATACATGACATAATCAAAATTTGGACTGTATTTACATACATGACATAATCAAAATTTGGACTGCATTTACATACATGACATAATCAAAATTTGGACTGCATTTACATACATGACATTATCAAAATTTGGACTGCATTTACATACATGACATAATCAAAATTTGGACTGTATTTACATACATGACATAATCAAAATTTGGACTGCATTCACATACATGACATAATCAAAATTTTGACTGTATTTACATGCATGACATAATCAAAATTTGGACTGTATTTACATACATGACATAATCAAAATGTGGACTGCATTTACATACATGACATAATCAAAATTTGGACTGCATTTACATACATGACATAATCAAAATTTGGACTGCATTTACATACATGACATAATCAAAATTTGGACTGTATTTACATACATGACATAATCAAAATTTGGACTGCATTTACATACATGACATAATCAAAATTTGGACTGTATTTACATACATGACATAATAAAAGTTTGGACTGCATTTACATACATGACATAATCAAAATTTGGGCTGTATTTACATACATCAGATAATAAAAATTTGGACTGTATTTACATACATGACATAATCAAAATTTAGGCTGTATTTACATACATGACATAATCAGAATTTTGACCGTATTTACATACATGACATAATCAAAATTTGGACTGCATTTACATACATGACATAATCAAAATTTGGGCTGTATTTACATACATGTCATAATTAAAGTTTGGGCTGTATTTACATACATGGCATAATCAAAATTTGGATTGCATTTCCATACATGACATAATCACAATTTGGACTGTATTTACATGCATGACATAATCAAAATTTGGACTGCATTTACATACATGACATAATCAAAATTTGGATTACATTTACATACATGACATAATCACAATTTGGACTCCATTTACATACATGACATAATCACAATTTGGACTCCATTTACATACATGACATAATCAAAATTTGGACTGCATTTACATACATGACATAATCAAAATTTGGACTGTATTTACATACATGACATAATCAAAATTTGGTCTGCATTTTCATACATGACATAATAAAAGTTTGGACTGCATTTACATACATGACATAATCAAAATTTGGGGTGTATTTACATACATGAGATAATAAAAATTTAGGCTGTATTTACATACATGACATAATCAAAATTTGGGCTGTATTTACATACATGACATAATCAAAATTTGGATTGCATTTCCATACATGACATAATCACAATTTGGACTGTATTTACATACATGACATAATCAAAATTTGGACTGCATTTACATACATCACATAATCACAATTTGGACTGTATTTACATACATGACATAATCAAAATTTGGACTGCATTTACATACATGACATAATCAAAATTTGGACTGTATTTACATACATGGCATAATCAAAATTTGGACTGCATTTACATACATGACATAATCAACATTTGGACTGTATTTACATACATGACATAATCAAAATTTGGACTGCATTTACATACATGACATAATCAAAATTTGGACTGTATTTACATACATTACATAATCAAAATTTGGACTGTATTTACATACATGACATAATCAAAATTTGGACTGCATTTACATACATGACATAATACAAAATTTGGACTGTATTTACATACATGACATAACCAAAATTTGGACTGTATTTACATACATGACATAATGAAAATTTGGACTGCATTTACATACATGACATAACCAAAATTTGGACTGCATGTACATACATGACATAACCAAAATTTGGACTGCATTTACATACATAACATAATTAAAATTTGGACTGCATTTACATACATGACATAATCAAAATTGGGACTGTATTTACATACGTGACATAATCAAAATTTGGACTGCATTTACATACATGACATAATCAAAATTTGGACTGCATTTACATACATGACATAATCAAAATTTGGACTGCATTTACGTACATGACATAATCAAAATTTGGACTGTATTTACATACATTACATAATCAAATTGGGGACTGTATTTACATACACGACATAATCAAAATTTTGGCCGTATTTACATGCCTGACATAATCAAAATTTGATCTGATTTGCATGCATTACAAAATCGAAATTTGGACTGTATTTACATACATGACATAATCAAAATGGGGACTGTATTTACATACACGACATAATAAAAATTTGGACTGTATTTACATACACGACATAATCGAAATTTGGACTGTATTTACATACATGACATAATCAAAATTGGTACTGTATTTACATGCATGACATAATAAAAATTTGGACTGTATTTACATACACGACATAATCGAAATTTGGACTTTATTTACATGCATGTCATAATAAAAATTGGGACTGTATTTACATACACGACATAATAAAAATTTGGACTGTATTTACATACATGACATAATCAAAATTTGGACTGTATTTACATACACGACATAATCAAAATTTGGACTGCATTTACATACATGACATAATCAAAATTTGGACTGTATTTACATACATGACATAATCAAAATGGGGACTGTATTTACATACAGGACATAATAAAAATTTAGACTGCATTTACATACATGACATAATCAAAATTTGGACTGCATTTACATACATGACATAATCAAAATTTGGACTGTATTTACATACACGACATAATAAAAATTTGGACTGCATTTACATACATGACATAATCAAAATTTGGGCTGTATTGACATACATAACATAATCAAAATTTGGACTGTATTTACATACATGACATAATCAAAATTTAGGCTGTATTTACATACATGACATAATCACAATTTTGACTGTATTTACATACATAAAAAAATCAAAATGTGGGCTGTATTTACATACGTTACATAATAAAAATGTGGGCTGTATTTACATATATGACATAATCAAAATTTGGACTGCATTTACATACATGACATAATCAAAATTTGGACTGTATTCACATACATGACATAATCAAAATTGGGACTGTATTTACATACATGACATAATTAAAATTTGGACTGCATTTACATACATGACATAATCAAAATTTGGACTGCATTTACATACATGACATAATCAAAATTTGGACTGCATTTACATACATGTCATAATCAAAATTTGGACTGTATTTACATACATGTCATAATCAAAATTGGGACTGTATTTACATACATGACATAATCAAAATTGGGACTGTATTTACATACATGACATAATCAAAATTTGGACTGCATTTACATACATGACATAATCAAAATTTGGACTGTATTTACATGCATGACATAATCAAAATTTGGACTGTATTTACATACATGACATAATCAAAATTTGGACTGCATTTACATACATGTCATAATCAAAATTTAGACTGTATTTACATACATGACATAATCAAAATGTGGACTGCATTTACATACATGACATAATCAAAATTTGGGCTGTATTTACATACATGACATAATAAAAATTTGGATTGCATTTCCATACATGACATAATCACAATTTGGACTGTATTTACATACATGACATAATCAAAATTTGGACTGCATTTACATACATGACATAATCACAATTTGGACTGTATTTACATACATGACATAATCAAAATTTGGACTGTATTTACATACATGACATAATCAAAATTTGGACTGCATTTACATACATGACATAATCAAAATTTGGACTGTATTTACATGCATGACATAATCAAAATTTGGACTGTATTTACATACATGACATAATCAAAATTTGGACTGCATTTACATACATGACATAATCAAAATTTAGACTGTATTTACATACATGACATAATAAAAATTTGGACTGCATTTACATACATGACATAATCAAAATTTGGGCTGTATTTAAATACATGACATAATAAAAATTTGGACTGCATTTACATACATGACATAATAAAAATTGGGGCTGTATTTAGATACATGACATAATCAAAATTTGGACTGCATTTTCATACATGACATAATAAAAGTTTGGACTGCATTTACATACATGACATAATCAAAATTTGGGCTGTATTTACATACATCAGATAATAAAAATTTGGACTGTATTTACATACATGACATAATCAGAATTTTGACCGTATTTACATACATGACATAATCAAAATTTGGGCTGTATTTACATACATGTCATAATTAAAGTTTGGGCTGTATTTACATACATGGCATAATCAAAATTTGGATTGCATTTCCATACATGACATAATCACAATTTGGACTGTATTTACATGCATGACATAATCAAAATTTGGACTGCATTTACATACATGACATAATCAAAATTTGGATTACATTTACATACATGACATAATCACAATTTGGACTCCATTTACATACATGACATAATCACAATTTGGACTCCATTTACATACATGACATAATCAAAATTTGGACTGCATTTACATACATGACATAATCAAAATTTGGACTGTATTTACATACATGACATAATCAAAATTTGGTCTGCATTTTCATACATGACATAATAAAAGTTTGGACTGCATTTACATACATGACATAATCAAAATTTGGGGTGTATTTACATACATGAGATAATAAAACTTTGGACTGTATTTACATACATGATATAATAAAAATTTAGGCTGTATTTACATACATGACATAATAACAATTTTGACTGTATTTACATACATGACATAATCAAAATTTGGGCTGTATTTACATACATGACATAATCAAAATTTGGATTGCATTTCCATACATGACATAATCACAATTTGGACTGTATTTACATACATGACATAATCAAAATTTGGACTGCATTTACATACATCACATAATCACAATTTGGACTGTATTTACATACATGACATAATCAAAATTTGGACTGCATTTACATACATGACATAATCAAAATTTGGACTGTATTTACATACATGACATAATCAAAATTTGGACTGCATTTACATACATGACATAATCAACATTTGGACTGTATTTACATACATGACATAATCAAAATTTGGACTGCATTTACATACATGACATAATCAAAATTTGGACTGTATTTACATACATTACATAATCAAAATTTAAACTGTATTTACATACATGACATAATCAAAATTTGGACTGCATTTACATACATGACATAATACAAAATTTGGACTGTATTTACATACATGACATAACCAAAATTTGGACTGTATTTACATACATGACATAATGAAATTTTGGACTGCATTTACATACATGACATAACCAAAATTTGGACTGCATGTACATACATGACATAACCAAAATTTGGACTGCATTTACATACATGACATAATTAAAATTTGGACTGCATTTACATACATGACATAATCAAAATTGGGACTGTATTTACATACGTGACATAATCAAAATTTGGACTGCATTTACATACATGACATAATCAAAATTTGGACTGCATTTACATACATGACATAATCAAAATTTGGACTGCATTTACGTACATGACATAATCAAAATTTGGACTGTATTTACATACATTACATAATCAAATTGGGGACTGTATTTACATACACGACATAATCAAAATTTTGGCCGTATTTACATGCCTGACATAATCAAAATTTGATCTGATTTGCATGCATTACAAAATCGAAATTTGGACTGTATTTACATACATGACATAATCAAAATGGGGACTGTATTTACATACACGACATAATAAAAATTTGGACTGTATTTACATACACGACATAATCGAAATTTGGACTGTATTTACATACATGACATAATCAAAATTGGTACTGTATTTACATGCATGACATAATAAAAATTTGGACTGTATTTACATACACGACATAATCGAAATTTGGACTTTATTTACATGCATGTCATAATAAAAATTGGGACTGTATTTACATACACGACATAATAAAAATTTGGACTGTATTTACATACATGACATAATCAAAATTTGGACTGTATTTACATACACGACATAATCAAAATTTGGACTGCATTTACATACATGACATAATCAAAATTTGGACTGTATTTACATACATGACATAATCAAAATGGGGACTGTATTTACATACAGGACATAATAAAAATTTAGACTGCATTTACATACATGACATAATCAAAATTTGGACTGCATTTACATACATGACATAATCAAAATTTGGACTGTATTTACATACACGACATAATAAAAATTTGGACTGCATTTACATACATGACATAATCAAAATTTGGGCTGTATTGACATACATAACATAATCAAAATTTGGACTGTATTTACATACATGACATAATCAAAATTTAGGCTGTATTTACATACATGACATAATCACAATTTTGACTGTATTTACATACATAAAAAAATCAAAATGTGGGCTGTATTTACATACGTTACATAATAAAAATGTGGGCTGTATTTACATATATGACATAATCAAAATTTGGACTGCATTTACATACATGACATAATCAAAATTTGGACTGTATTCACATACATGACATAATCAAAATTGGGACTGTATTTACATACATGACATAATTAAAATTTGGACTGCATTTACATACATGACATAATCAAAATTTGGACTGCATTTACATACATGACATAATCAAAATTTGGACTGCATTTACATACATGTCATAATCAAAATTTGGACTGTATTTACATACATGTCATAATCAAAATTGGGACTGTATTTACATACATGACATAATCAAAATTGGGACTGTATTTACATACATGACATAATCAAAATTTGGACTGCATTTACATACATGACATAATCAAAATTTGGACTGTATTTACATGCATGACATAATCAAAATTTGGACTGTATTTACATACATGACATAATCAAAATTTGGACTGCATTTACATACATGTCATAATCAAAATTTAGACTGTATTTACATACATGACATAATCAAAATGTGGACTGCATTTACATACATGACATAATCAAAATTTGGGCTGTATTTACATACATGACATAATAAAAATTTGGACTGTATTTACATACATGACATAATCACAATTTGGACTGTATTTAACTACATGACATAATCAAAATTTGGATTGCATTTCCATACATGACATAATCACAATTTGGACTGTATTTACATACATGACATAATCAAAATTTGGACTGCATTTACATACATGACATAATCACAATTTGGACTGTATTTACATACATGACATAATCAAAATTTGGACTCCATTTACATACATGACATAATAAAAATTTGGACTGTATTTACATACATGACATAATCAAAATTTGGACTGTATTTACATACATGACATAATCAAAATTTGGACTGCATTTACATACATGACATAATCAAAATTTGGGCTGTATTTACATACATGACATAATAAAAATTTGGACTGCATTTACATACATGACATAATAAAAATTTGGACTGTATTTACATACATGACATAATCAAAATTTGGACTGCATTTTCATACATGACATAATAAAAGTTTGGACTGCATTTACATACATGACATAATCAAAATTTGGGCTGTATTTACATACATGAGATAATAAAAATTTGGACTGTATTTACATACATGACATAATCAAAATTTAGGCTGTATTTACATACATGACATAATAACAATTTTGACTGTATTTACATACATGACATAATCAAAATTTTGACTGCATTTACATACATAACATAATCAAAATTTGGGCTGTATTTACATACATGACATAATAAAAATTTGGATTGCATTTCCATACATGACATAATCACAATTTGGACTGTATTTACATACATGACATAATCAAAATTTGGACTGCATTTACATACATGACATAATCAAAATTTGGACTGTATTTACATACATGACATAATCAAAATTTGGACTGCATTTACATACATGACATAATCAAAATTTGGACTGTATTTACATACATTACATAATCAAAATTTGGACTGTATTTACATACATGACATAATCAAAATTTGGACTGCATTTACATACATGACATAATACAAAATTTGGACTGTATTTACATACATGACATAACCAAAATTTTGACTGTATTTACATACATGACATAATGAAAATTTGGACTGAATTTACATCACATGACATAACATGACATAACCAAAATTTGGACTGCATGTACATACATGACATAACCAAAATTTGGACTGCATTTACATATGTGACATAATCAAAATTTGGACTGCATTTACATACATGACATAATCAAAATTTGGACTGCATTTACATACATGACATAATCAAAATTTGGACTGCATTTACGTACATGACATAATCAAAATTTGGACTGTATTTACATACATTACATAATCAAATTGGGGACTGTATTTACATACATGACATAATCAAAATTTGGACTGCATTTACATACATGACATAATCAAAATTTGGACTGTATTTACATACATTACATAATCAAATTGGGGACTGTATTTACATACACGACATAATCAAAATTGTGGCTGTATTTACATGCATGACATAATCAAAATTTGATCTGATTTGCATGCATTACAAAATCGAAATTTGGACTGTATTTACATACATGACATAATCAAAATGGGGACTATATTTACATACACGACATAATAAAAATTTGGACTGTATTTACATACATGACATAATCAAAATTGGGACTGTATTTACATACACGACATAATAAAAATTTGGACTGTATTTACATACACGACATAATCGAAATTTGGACTGTATTTACATGCATGTCATAATAAAAATTGGGACTGTATTTACATACACGACATAATAAAAATTTGGACTGTATTTACATACATGACATAATCAAAATTTGGACTGTATTTACATACACGACATAATCAAAATTTGGACTGCATTTACATACATGACATAATCACAATTTGGACTGTATTTACATACATGACATAATCAAAATTTGGACTGCATTTACATACATGACATAATCAAAATGGGGACTGTATTTACATGCAGGACATAATAAAAATTTGGACTGCATTTACATACATGACATAATCAAAATTTGGACTGCATTTACATACATGACATAATCAAAATTTGGACTGTATTTACATACACGACATAATAAAAATTTGGACTGCATTTACATACATGACATAATCAAAATTTGGGCTGTATTTACATACATGACATAATCAAAATTTGGACTGTATTTACATACATGACATAATCAATATTTGGACTGTATTTACATACATGACATAATCAATATTTGGACTGTATTTACATACATGACATAATCAAAATTTGGACTGTATTTACATACATGACATAATCAAAATTTGGACTGTATTTACATACATGACATAATCAAAATTTGGACTGTATTTACATACATGACATAATCAATATTTGGACTGTATTTACATACATGACATAATCAAAATTTGGACTGTATTTACATACATGACATAATCAAAATTTGGACTGTATTTACATACATGACATAATCAATATTTGGACTGTATTTACATACATGACATAATCAAAATTTAGGCTGTATTTACATACATGACATAATCACAATTTTGACTGTATTTACATACATGACATAATCACAATTTTGACTGTATTTACATACATAAAAAAATCAAAATGTGGGCTGTATTTACATACGTTACATAATAAAAATGTGGGCTGTATTTACATATATGACATAATCAAAATTTAGGCTGTATTTACATACATGACATAATCAAAATTTAGGCTGTATTTACATATATGACATAATCAAAATTTAGGCTGTATTTACATACATGACATAATCAAAATTTGGACTGTATTTACATACATGACATAATCAAAATTTGGACTGTATTTACATACATGACATAATCAAAATTTGGACTGTATTCACATACATGACATAATCAAAATTGGGACTGTATTTACATACATGACATAATTAAAATTTGGACTGTATTTACATACATGACATAATCAAAATTTGGACTGTATGTACATACGTTACATAATCAAAATTTTGGCTGCATTTACATACATGGCATTATCAAAATTTTGACTGTATTTACATACATGACATAATCAAAAGTTGGACTGTATTTACATACATGACATAATGAAAATTTGGACTGTATTTACATACATGACATAATCAAAATTTGGACTGTATTTCCATACGTTACATAATCAAAATTTTGGCTGTATTTACATACATGACATAATCAAAATTTGGACTGTATTCACATACATGACATAATCAAAATTTGGACTGTATTTACATACATGACATATTTATAGGCCAATGCAGCATTGCAGCACTGCAGCAGTCGTAGATAATATAAAGATTTATTGTCTTCTCAATGCTGAACGATTCAGCCATAGTCAGTTAGCAGAGCACATTGATTAATGTCCCCTAAGGAACTTGAGAACCACACTCAGGCAGCAGAGAGAACCTGACAAGATTCAAAGACAAACCCTTCTCCCTCATGTCTCCATCTCTCTCTCTCTCTCTCTCTCTCTCTCTCTCTCTCTCTCTCTCTCTCTCTCTCTCTCTCTCTCTCTCTCTAGTCTCTTTTTAATTCAACATAAACGATTTTCACTTGGAGATTATTGCTTGCTGATCTGCGACTACCAAAAAACTTTATAATCCTCTTTTTTCACACCTGGACAGTCCAACGACAGTCGAAATAAACCTTTCGTTTTTTTTTTGTTAATTAATTAATTTATTTTTTTAAGGTTTGTCGTTTGCTCCATCCTACATATGTGCTTAATTAATTAATTATTTTATATGGGTGCAAACCGTGCACCCCTAGCATTTCTAGCAGCTGTGTTCCAAAAATGATTTGTTTAGGTATTTCATACCTAAACAAAATGACTATGACTACATAAGCACACCTAAATTTATATTGAATTGATCACCAGGAGTTAAACTTCTGAATAAGCAACAATAACAGCAACAAATAAAAAAAAAAGAAAAAAGTGGAAGAGTGTGTTAAAAAAAAAACCAAATAAACGACAAACAAATAATGTCACGTATTAAAACCGAATTCAATGTAATAATCAGCCTTAGGGTGATGTAGGGGAGAGAACCCAGCTATTGATGTCCCGTGAGTTATCTCCCTTTACTTCATTATTAGGGATAATGTATACAGACGGCAAAAAGAAATTTAATGTAACAAACTATAACCCCATTTGATTGGCCTTTTATTGTTCTATAATCTTACCTGTTCATATTTGACTTTTAATTAAAATATTCTAGTGTTCACTTTAATTTAAAAAAATAACTTCAAATTGAGGAGACAAAAAGAAAGTCCGCACAATGCAAAATTGTTATTTAAATGTAACTTTAGGACATTAATGCATCACAACTCCAACAGGAACACAATGAACTAGTTAATATTTAGTAACATAGCCTTTCTGCAATTTGACAGCCTGCAATCTTTTGGGAATTAATTTAATTAAACTGTAGCAATACTCCGGGGAAAGGGAATCCCACTTTTCTTTAATTTTTTTCCAAAGGTCTTTCAAATTTGAAGTTTTCAATGCATACTTGTTGCTTGATGCAATGTAGGCACCGCCAAAATTTGGGGGGGGGGGGGCAGGTCAGTACTTTTTGACGGACCGTTTTTTTTTAAAATCTACCAAAAATCAGGTAATTATCCGATCAATACGAAATTTTCAGCGATTATTAGGAGAAGAATGAACTTTATAACAGTGTACTTATTTTTCATAAACGATATTTATATATATATATTTTTTTGCTTACAAAACCCCCCTTGTTTTGAAGTGGGAACAAATATGCTTAAAATAATCATCTGAAACTGAACAAAACATATTGTGTTGTTGTAAGGGACAGAATTATAGATTAAAAAAAAAAAAAAAAATTGTTTGCATACCTTATTTTGACGTCTGAATATCAGAACTTCGATTGTGTTTAATTATCCCGCTTTTGAGTTTTGAAGTGTGAAATTCGGTGAATATGTTAAGTAAAATAATTAATTTAAGTTAAGCAAAACAAAAAAAAAATTTTTTTTAATATTTATACGAAAAAAGTCATTTTAAAATTTTTGATAAATAAATTAACAATTTTTTTTAGCGAGCCGAATAATGCATGACCATTATTAAACAGGGCATGCTTTGAATAATCGATACAAAAAAAAATTCGATAAATGTTGTGCCCTTTGTGTTAAAAATAGCATCATTTTTTTCGATCCCGTTTGAAAACGTTTGCCGCCTTTCGACTACGGTGGACCAAACGCGCTGAAATAATTTTTTTTTATTCTGCTTTAAATTGCCCCCCCCCCCACATTTTGGGGAGTCTGGCCCCCACACACATACACATTAAAAACCAAACTCATACAAATGGTCACCCATCTGGTACTGGCCAGCCTCAGCTTAGTAATACATTGAAATTTTCGTCACTGAAAAATAAGTTTTTTTGGCCTGTTTAAACAGACTTAAACAAACTTAAACAGAGTCGATCTCGACTCTACATGGACGCAAAATATCTGGTTACCTATATGAATAAGTGGAATTATTTGAAATTCAGGTACTTATATTATAATATTTTTGCATATCCTCTTAGAAAATCATCCTAAATCTTAATTAGACAATAAATAAATAAATTAATTATTTCAAAAACTTCTTTTTTTTAAATATTTAAGTACGTTTTTTGTGCAAGACAAAAAATGTCAATTGTTAACTTTTTGGGAAAATTTAACATTTAAAATTTAATTAAAAATAGTAGAAAGAGTTTTACATTATTCTGTTTTCTATATGAGAAATTCAAGGTTTTATCTTTCTGGAAAAAAAAAAAAGTTACTCAGAAATAATGGATTTTAATAAATGTAATTTAGTTTTAAAAAACAACAACAACTTGATTTTGCGGCCATTTTTGGCGGTGCCTAATGCAATGCCATACGTTTTGATTGAGGTCTGGAGATTGTACAGTCCAATCCATTCACGGAATATCATGCTCTTCCAGGAACCTCTTGACACTGCTAGCTGTGTGAATGGGAGCATTATTCTGCATGAAGATGGGATTATCATCACAATTCCGACCAAAGTAGGGTAGAAAAACTTAGTCAACATATTAATGTACTTGGTCGAATAATTCGATCTTGCAAGCGAACTATAGGCCTTGGACTATTGGTACTAATAATGCCCCACACCAAAACTGAACCTCCACCATCTTGCAGCGTTGAAACTGAGCACCTAGGATTAAATTCTCCATCTTTCCTCTGATGAACATACTGCCTACCATCACTGCCTAGCCTATTGAACTTGCTTTTGTTGCTAAAAAGCACTTTTGAGAAATATGAAGAGTCATTGCATCTGACAAAGTCCAGCGCTTTCTGTTCTTTACAGAAATCATTGGCTTGCGTCTTGCAACATATTCTTGCAAATTAAATTCCTTTAATCTGGTCTTGATAGTAGAAAGAGAGCACTTTTTAACAAGATTGCACTGTTGTTGGATTTGAGGAGCCATTTCAAATCTGCGGATCTTGATAGCATTGTCTTCCCTGGTAGAAGTATCTCTAGTATGACCAGATTTAGAGGCATTATTATGAACACTGCCGGTGTTTTGGTGCTTTTACACAGACTTTCATACCATTTTCTCATCACATTTCAATGTGTGGCCGATTTCTCAATTGAATAACCTAGAAAGGTGGAGATTAATGAGCTCCTGACGATCACTAAGAAAAAGTCGTGGCATATGGACTAAATGTTACGTTGTATAACCTGGAACAACAATTACGATTAGAGATGCTTGGTTGCCTGTTGGTGGATATTTTAAACTGATTTAGGGTCGATAATTTAAACTGGTTTTAAGCGAATTTTTTGTGCGGACTTTCTTTTTGCCTCCTCAATTTGAAGTTATTTTTTTTTATTGACGTGAACACTAGAATATTTCAACTAAAAGTCAAATATGAACAGGTAAAATTGTAGGGGAATAAAAGGCGAATCAAATGAGGTATAGGTTGTTTAAACAGTTACAATAAATTTAGCTTAAATTTGCAGTTTTTTAAAAAAATTACAAGTGCGGACTTTCTTTTTGCCGGCACTGTATTTTGCAGAGTTCCAAAAAAGTTAATGGGCAGTATTAATTTTCTTTTTTTTATTGAGTCCTTTTACTGAGCTATTAATGCACGGAACCACTTCATCTTAACATGAAAAGCATCTACACAACCAATATATACAAACCAGCTGATGACTCAGTTTAGGGAAGGACAGAGATCAAGCTGAATAATTGTGATCTACTTCCCGAGTAAAAGATTTTATTTAAATGAGGCTCAATGCAAGTTTACATTGATTATTGCATAAGTATGAAACACTAGTGTCTGTAGGTATTGTCAATATTTATTTTAAAAATATTATAGTTATTACAGTTTTAATACAGTTTTACACCTCTTTAAAAAACTAAAGCCCTCTTAAGTGAATCAGGAAAAAGCAGTGAACTTTAGTGCAAACGTAATATTCCAATTTCTGGTCGTTGAATATTTTTGATGTATGGCCGTTGATTTGGCATTTATAGGAACTTAATTTTCTTCAATTCTTGTGGCTTGATTTAAGATGCTAGACTCCAAAGTCAAGGGTACCTTGTGATTAGGTTCAGATCTCCAGCTTAAAAGTAATTATCATTTTCTACACTGATTATTGCATGAATATTAATGGTTGTGTGGATTAAAAATAATGGTTAATCTTTATTCAAAATATATATACATCTCTCTCTCTCTCTCTCTCTCTCTCTCTATATATATATATATATATATATATATATATATATAAGTGTGTGTGTGTGTGTGTGCACATTTTCCTACGCAATAACTCTGTCAATTTTCAGTCTACGGACTCGAAATTTGATATACAGGGGAAAATCTTTGTAATCCGTTTTCGGCCAGAAATTTGGCTGTTAAGGGGTCAAAGTTCAACGATTTGACCTTTGAGAACTCTACCAAACTTCCCCGCCAATTTTGAGTCTAAACACTTCGAATTGTAGACATAGGTTCCTTGAACATGGCTCTAACTTAATAACTTGATTTGAGCCCCAAACAATAAATGCTAAGGGATCATAATAGAGGTCAAAGTTAAAAAAATTGACCGCTTTTTTATGCTCACCATACACCTCAAACACCCGGGTAACACCGGGCTAGAATGCTAGTATATATATGATGATTGCAACGTCTTGTCAGACGAGTGCCACTCCCTCAGGTACTGAAAGTCCATGGGCCGAAAATGATTTTAGTCCTGCCAGCAAAATTCACACGCACAAGCAGACATGACACTGAAGACGGTCACTGGTGTATATACATATATATACATGCACGCATGCATACATATATACACATGCATACACATACACACATACAAATAACCCACATATATGCATACATACATACACATTACATATATGCATACATAGACATACTTATACATACATAAACATACACAAGACGGTCATTGGCATACACATATATATATATATATATATATATATATATATATATATATAAAAACACAAATATACATATCTACACATACACACATACATATCTGTAAACATACACGCATATATACATACACCATGAATAATACACATATATATGTATACAGACACACATGCATGCACACAGATATACATACATACATACATACATACATACACATATACAAATACATACACACATATACATACATATACCCATACGTACACATATGCACACACATATATACATACACTTACCTACATATACATACACGTACATAAATATGCACTCATACACATATACATACATGCTCATACATACATACACATATATATGCATACATACACATGCATACATCTACATACATACACACATGCATAAATACATATGCACACGCCTATATACATACATGCACATACATACATACACGCACAAACATATATACACATACATATATACATACATGTACATAAACATACATACACCTATACATAGACACATATAATGATGTCAGATCAATTATTACATGCTTCCAGCATTTCAGACCTACACACGTCACAACTTCTCTCGGTTCAAAATGTTGACATCCAGCAACAAGCAAGAGCAAGATAGCCAGCAACAAGTCAAACTGCAGACCAGCTTAATGCGGATACTGGTCTCCCGCTTTATGTTTTTTAACTCAGAGATTTGCTTCTCCTAGAGGGTTTGCCTCCACCATGGCTTACGGGAGCCCCCTCCACCCCGCATACACATGGAAATAAACACATGCGTACATACAAATGTACGCCAACATATGTATGCTTATGCACACACATACAAACATAATCACATAGAGGCACACATATATGCATATACACACATGTACACACATACGTACACACACATATACATGCAAAATACACATGAATAAATAGTCCAAAAGTCATAACTAGTAAGTGATCAGCACATAATTTTCCAAACAAATCAACGTACGAACCAATGAGAAAACAGTCCAACTGAAAACGATTTAAAGGCGTTTGGATTTTTTTTTTTTTAATGTTTGTTTTAGACTCATTCTTCTGTAGCACATGACAATAATATAAACAAACTCGCACATAATTTTTCAAACAACCGACGAGAAAACACTCCAATTGAAAACAGTCCAATTATATTTATATATATATACTAGCAAAGATACCCGTGCTTCGCATGGAGCTTTGTTGCGCACTCGGGTACCAAAATCTGTGGGCACCTTTCCAGTAAGTTGATGTTGTAAGAGCAACGATTGCATAAGGTGATTAACATTTTAACTACCTCTTGTAGTGACTGAAATTCTATCAGGAACTTCACAAAACAATTTCATCAAAAAGGAAGGTTACTTGATGTTACATAGTAAATTTTTCATTGAAGTAATTTTCAACTCTTGCTTAAATTTTATCTTGCACATTCAATACTAAAAACTTACCACAATCAGATCATGTCAGTTTTTCCTCATATCCATTTCTCGAACTTTTCACTGAAGAGCCTCAGGGTAAACTACATTTCTGCTGCTTTGATTTGGAGCCAGAATGTAGAGTTTTTCTGAACTTCCTGTCCGGCTGATGGAGACGTAGAACATACCGTGACTGAAGCAGTCTGATGTCAAGTCTACGCCAATGGTGTTAAATGTCTGACCTTGACTTTTGTTTATGCTCATTGCAAAACACACCTTCACAGGAAATTGGAGTCTCCGGAATTTAAATGAAAGTTCTGAGTCCGATGGAACTAAGGGGATCCTTGGCAGTAGAACGGTTTCGCCTTTGTAGGGACCACAGGAAATGGTGGCCTCAAGTACATTGGTGTGCAATCTGGTGATAACACATCTGGTTCCGTTTGTTGTTTTTGGCGGTTCCAAGGATCGAAGAATCATGATTGGCGATCCAATTTTGAGATTTAAAATGTGTGGAGGCATTCCAGATATCTCCAAAGAGTTTTAAAACTCCACAGGGTAGTGAACAGCTTCATATTCATTAGTAGCCGAATCAACTGACTTGTATTGCTTTGTGTCTCCTGGAAATTCATCCATTATTGAATTGTTCAAATGATTCACATTGCTGTTTAATGGCGAAATAATAGCCCTCTCAGCAAGCCAATCCGGTGATTTTCCATTGTTTTGCAGGTCTGGGTACACTTTGTCTTTCAGTTGCTTCTGATTACCGACACATTTACCAAGCGCAGTTGGAATCTTAATTGTGTCAGGTGAAGAAGTGATAGGAAACTGACCATTACCGATTTGGAGAAGCAATTTTGAGAAGTCTGCTGCAGCTGTGTTATCAGAGATATAGGCTCTCATATTAGTAGTCAGTCTCTTCACTATAACGTGCCTCCAGAGATAGGATTGTTTCAAACTTGCATTGACAATGTTAGCCCTTGTGCCATTTTTAACCACTGGGAGGATTTGACGGAAATCACCGCAAAATAAGGTTGGAATGCCACCCATGGGATTCTTGTTTCCTGTGATGTCTTGCAGTGTTCGGTCAATTGCTTCATAAGCACTCTTGTGCGTCATTGGGGCTTCGTCTACAATGATTGCAGAGGTGTCTCTAATTACATTTGCCATGGCTGAGTTACCAGTAATTTTGCAAACTGGCTGATCCATTCGATGAGTATCCAAGGGTACTTTAAAAGTGCTGTGAAAAGTGCGGCCACCTTGTAGTAGAGTAGCAGCAATGCCACTGGATGCTGTTGCAAGCACAATCTTTCTCATGGATCTAATCTTTGCAAGGATCAAATTGATTACAAAAGTCTTGCCCGTACCACCTGGAGCATCAAGAAACATCATGTTTTTGTTCATTTCACCTTGTGCTTCCAACATTGCCATGAATGAATTGTAAACTTCTCTTTGAGAATCGGTCAGTTTTTCTTGCATATTTTCTGCTTGTAGGGAAAGTTCTTCAAGATTATAAGTAACTTCACGTTGATACTCTCTCGCGAGTCTTTCATCTCTCCCTTGCGTTGGTGCAGGTAATCCATAGCTTGCCAATGGTTGACCGCACATAAGGAGAACTTTTTTTTCAATTAGACAAAGAGTTTTATTGTAGATGTCCTCATTAAAATCTGCTTCTGGATTGTTAACTTCTTGCCTGTATCTGTGAAGAATGTCTTCAGATATTACATCACGAAAAGCCATCCAGATCTCAAGAGGATTGCTTGGCTCACAGGCTGTTAAAATTATCACAAATAGGCTTCGCAAATTTGAAGGTGATTGAGTGGCACTTGACTCTCCTACTGCTTGATGCAAGTGATGGTCATTTTCTAGAAGGCCTCGAGCAAGGCACGCTGCTCTGTATGTTTCAAACACCTGACCATTGTATGCTCGCAAATCTTGAAATGAAGTTGGACCAGCAACCTCATTGAGCAACAGGCGTAAGAAATAACACTCCCCTGCTTTTGGACTAATCGTGTAGATTCTCCCAATGCATGGTGCCTTCCATACATTTTCAGTACCTTCAACTTGTACCCCACGCATTCTTCTCATCCATTTCTTTGTCGATTTGTTCCAAGTGTAAAACTCAGGGACTTCTACGTATTTGAGACCCCTTGCAAAGTCATCCTCATGGCAGAGTTGAAAAAATGCTGTCAAAGTTGTGGCAGGCGGTGGACCTTGGGCTCGTTCCAGAGCAGTATCAGCTGAGAACATGACACGCTGCCCATTTTCAAGATGAACAGAAAGTTGTACAATTGGGGAGAAATGTTCATGGATGGGATGTTCCAATATCCTCCAGGCCGCCTCTGAACTGCCGACATACCTTGCATTCTGGAACTGCTGGATCTCATCCACAATGTGACTTTGTACTTGGCCTTGTTGGTTAGCTGCTCCATCAGTTCTTTGTAGTTCAAACACTGCTTGATCACATCCTTTATTCACGTATTTGAGGACATATTTGATGCTTTGGATCGAGCTGCAAATTTCTACGTTAATGTGAGCGTTGAACTGCTGAAGGAGGACCTTGTTGTACGGAACAATCCACTGGTTTGTTATTTCTTGATTAACATACCGACCATTTCTCTTCATCCTTATTGTACCAGTCTGGCCTCCATCTTCTGGTTTTCTTCGCCTGTACTTGGGGTAAGAGTCTTGGCCTTGCTCGGTACACTGAAGAAATTCTTTTGGGTATTTTTTGGAACATTTGTTGTCAATCATACATGGACAATTTGGATTAAATGGTCCACAAGGTCCATGCACCATATGTGCCATCACTTTAGCATGAAGATCAGGATCTTCCTCTTTGTCAGGGATCTCTGCAGATATGCAGAGATCCATTTTTTCTGGTAGAAGTTTGTCCTCTGGGGCCTGCCAGGTGAGGATGTGTGCATGCGGCAGTCCTCTTTTTTGATATTCAATACTGTACAGGAAAGCCCTCAACCTGCCAAATCCTCCCTTTTTAATAAATTCAAGTAACTTTTTTAGCTTCTGCCTGAAAACCCTGGCAACAATATCTGGACGATCCTGAGGGTCTTGCCCTTGAAGACAATTTTCTGTAATTTCTGTCCACTTTGGATTTGTTGTGAACGTGATGAAGAGGTCGGCTCGGCCCATTCGCCGAACATATGCCATGGCATCACTTTGACGCTCAAACATGTATCGAGGGCCTCCTGTATAAGTTGCCGGAAGTACAACTCGTTGACCAAACTGTTCTGGATTCCCATCCTCCCTAAGAATTGAATCTCTCAAGTTGCTATAATTGTCAGCTCTCAGGGTCTGTTGCTCACTCCTCAGGAACTGTAAACGTTCTGTTTCAATCTTGCAGTACACATCCACTAGCCATTGTTGAAATAGCCTTCGGTACCAGAGAAAATAGTTTCCAGGCCGAGTCATTAAATGGTACGAATAAAATTGCTGTTGGGTAACTTTTCGCCCATTGGATGCCTTCATGTAGATGTTGTAAGATGGAGAACCATAGGGGTACATTAACGGGTACATTAAAGTATCGTAGAGGGGATGTAGTTCGGAGATCCGTTTTAATGTATCATTTCTAAAACGCAAGACAATATCCCGGTTAGCTGTTGGTTCATTCTCCATTAATATTCCAATCTCATACGTTGTTGTTGGAGCATTGAATCGCCGTGGATGCTCTTCTTGCGGCCTTCGGTCTTCCCTTATGACAACTTTATGTTCTACCAAGTGTTCTTCTTCAATCCTCTCCTTTGTTGTTTTCAGCTGACAAATGAAGCTGTTGTTCTCATGTAAAAATTCAGTCAGACTTCGGAGAATGTCTCTATTGAGTCTACTGTCACGTCCCCGATTATGTAGTTCCTCTTCCAGACTATCCAAGAAGTAGACTTGAATAAACTTTGCTGTTTCATCTTCAGGTGGTAAAAGACTCCCAATCTGGTGGCAAACCTGGCCTCGAATTCTAAAAGAAGGATTCCACCCATGTACTGCCGCAATTTTGTGACCAAATGATGTCATTGCAAAACAATTGTTATAACTGCGTAGATTTTGCAGAAAATCTTTAGAGATGGGACCATTGCCGGAGAGCAAATCTTGAAGCAACTGAGGCAGTGGTGGAAAGCTATCAAGCACAACTTTGCCAGAAGAACAACAACAACCAGGGGTTTCTCCTTTAAATTTTACAGCTGAGCAATGTTGACATACTTTGTCCATTTTTCCTATATCAGCTGTAGTGAGAGAGTCATTTTTGTTGTAGAGCAATCCTTTTCTATTGCAGTGTTCTATTTCATGGTGTCTCAAAGCAGTCATTCGTTGTCTAGCTGCCTCGTTTTCTGTCAATTGCTGGGGCAAAGTCATACTCTCTCTCCATGCAGCCTCTCGTTGTTGCCCTTGGTATAGGCGAAAGCTTCGTTGGGTTTCCGATTCATTCTGATGTCGTTGAGCCACTCTCAACTGACCTTGTGTACGTCTACTTACCTCATATAATTCATTCGATCGTAATATTGCTTCTCTTTCCAGTGCATATCTTTGCCTTTCTTGAATTTCATCTTGTGATGAATTTAACCGCCTTACAGCATGTCTAGTTCTGTCAGCTTCACGTTGGGTTTCTCTTTCCAAATCTGACAGTCTTGCTCTCCGTTCTCTTTGACGTATCCTGTTAAGTTCTAGACGTCTTTCTCTATCTGAATTGTTTTCATTGGAGCGAATTGCAGCAACTCTTAGTCTATTAGCTTCCAATCTTTCCATTCTTTCTTCCTCACTTTCGTTTCTACTTCGTTTGGGTGGCATAATTTCGGTTTTAAATGGAATTGTTTAACGATATTAATGATTGTAAATTAATTAAGCGTAAAGGAAATGTATACTAACTGAAATGGACGAACTATAAATAATATTTCTGAATAGTACAATTATAAACAATTATATTGTAGCAAAAATGAATAAAAGCGACCTACTTGTGACTCATTACTTCCGGGTGTAAACGTCACAGTCTAAAAGTAATAATTAAAAAAAAAAGTAAATGTAAAATAAATGTAATACCAACTTAGGTTAACTAATATATGTAAACAGTACAATTAAAACAGTTCTATTAAAACAAATAATTACTAAGATCTAGGTAATTGTTAGTCTCATTGTTATGGTTTTAAAGAAAAAATGTGTAAAAAAAATTCTGCTTTTGTGAGTACGTGTATTTCTTTTAAATTACATAACCTTTTTATTTTATTATTTATATCTCTTTTAAATTTATATATTTTGTTAGTAAACTGGAAGAAATTCAGTTGAATAAAACCTTGTTCGTGTTCTTTACGTTAAACTCATATTTTTATAAAAGGTTCATCCGGTTTAAAGAAAGCACTACGTTTAAATAAGACTGGAAATAACTAATTCAATATATAAATAGAAAAATGAAATAAATATAAGCTTTAAGTCTTAAGATAGTAATAATCAAAATGTAATAAATTATTTGTAGTTCAAATCTATGGTAAGACAGGCTTTCGAAATAGGCTCGACCAGAAAGATTAAATTGGAACGAAATTATAATCTCCGTGCCATTTTCAAAACAACCCCACAAAAGTAACGGTATCCTGCAGTTGGTTAAATGACAACGTTGGTTGTAAGAAAAATGTAAAAGAAAATGCGCTTATCTGTTTATTTTGAACTGTTTTATTTAATTAAAAAAAAATTGGCTATAACTGGAAGAGAGCGTTATGTTTTGGGGGTTGTTTAAAAAATAGAATGGAAATAAAGTTAGTTCCGTTTTAATTGTCTTTAATTGCGGCAAGCGCTAACAAAATCGAAAAATCACTGTTCACATTCGAAATGTTAACTTTTATAGGTTTACAGGTTTGCTGACAAGGCTGGGGGTGTTTATTTAGAAAGTCATACTTAACATGGGGAGGTTGGGATGTTTAATACAATTATTTTACTAAATTGATTTTTTTCATTTAAAAATAAAATTATTTCTTTTTTAATAAAGTTTTATTTTAAAATATTTGTTTTTGTTTATTTATATAAAATTACGATAGTTGAATTGTATTCTTTCAATTATATTGGCAAGTAAAATATAAAAGATTAAAACGGAACGAAATTGAAATTTCCATTACATTTTCAATACAATCCCAAAACATAAAGCTTTCCTCACCAAAAAATTGTTTTAGCAGTAGAAGAAATTGATAATTATGCACTGTAAGAACCAAGCTGTAATATGGGCATTAAAGTAAAATTTTATCCAACTTTTGTACTGGGAAAATAATATCTACGAAAGTATTCAGTTGCGAAGTGTTTGAATATCAGATTCGTTGTCGGCGATTATTCCGAAACCTTGTAAAAAAAATATGGGGGGGGGCGTAATTCTTGTAATATGATGTTTTAAATATTTTTTTAGGTTAAATTAAGGTTTCACGATATTTTGTAAATAAGCAGATCATCTAAATAAAAAATATGAAAATTATTTGAAATTTTAAACTATTTTCAAGAGTTAACAATTTTTATTTATTTTAAACATTATTTTTTTTAGCTAAAATTGAAGTTTCACGATATAATTTTTTTTTTAATTGTTAGTTGGAAGCACAAAATAAGTTACAAAACATCTTTGCCTTCATGGCTTTCAAAATAGTAACGTTAATTTTTCAGAACGGTACCACAAATACCGAAGGAACTGAACTGTCTATATTATTGGTAAGTGGTAAATTTTCACAATATA
This sequence comes from Euprymna scolopes, assembly GCF_053919585.1. Lineage (NCBI taxonomy): Eukaryota > Metazoa > Mollusca > Cephalopoda > Sepiida > Sepiolidae > Euprymna > Euprymna scolopes. The sequence goes on from NC_136510.1 coordinate 62,294,296, forward strand.
AATTTATAGGAATATAAACAGAACAGTGATATAAAAAATAATTTTGAAAGAAATATTGTTCACAAACCTTTTTTAATATTAATTTCAATTTTTTAATGTTGTATTAACTTAAAATCCAGCAGTTGATAGAGCAAACGTAGATATGTCTGTAGGTTTGGTAGCGTGCGGAAAGAATACGTTATTATTTCGAAAGGCATTCGTAGTGTGAGGAGGGGGGTGGGAATTTAAATAAATATTGTGAAATTTCAAGTTTAGATAAAAAAAAATGTATTAATAAAGTTATGCTTAAAATAAATAAAAATTATTGTTTATTTTTGAAAATAGGTTAAAAAAAGTGTTAATGCGTAAGCACCAGAAGTTAAAATTATAAACATTTTCATATTGTTATTTTTTTAAAAAGGTAAATTTAATAATAAAAATAAGTGGAAAAAAAATCCAATAAAAAGAAAAATATCTATTACAGACAACATGTAATGACGTAAATCTCCGATTGCACAAACAGTAAACCTTTCAGATAATATACGTAAAGTGAAATAAATCGAATATAAAATTAAATGAAAATATATTAAATAATTAAATGTTAAATAGATTTTGTAAATAGTACAGTTGAAATGATTAGAATATTTCCAATATGTAATAAGGTTGAGGTAATTAGTTAAAGAGATTTAATATAATGTGATATGCAAATGAGCATAAGTCATTCGATATGGGGGTGGTTTGTAGAATAGTATATAAAGAAATTAGGCAAAGATTCTTATGTCTCCTATAACAGAAACATCCTAAAATGGGTTCTAATGTTTCTCTACCAGGAGAGATCTACCCTCTTACCTCCTTTATATTTCGTTGGTGATGGAGAACTGTACACACAGACAGAAACACACGAACCCTATTACTTTATAAATATATATATATATATATATATATATATATATATATATATATTTATGTATATATATATTTATGTATTTATATATATACATATATTTATATATACTTATATATATATATTTACATATATATATATTTATATATATATACATATATTTATATGCATACACATATATTTATATATATATATTTATATATATGTATTTATATATATATATTTATATATATATTTATATATATATATATATATATTTATATATATATATATATTTATATATATATATATATTGAGTAATATGATTCATAATTTATTAAAAATCGGTTTGAATACATTCGTAAGGACTATGAGATGGAAGGCTTACCAGTTCGATAACCACCAGAATGAGACGAATCAACCAGGCATTTACAACCCGAAGAAATGCAAAATACCAATCTCAAAGAGGATACAAGGAAAAGCGGCCAAGTTCTACAAACTAAAAACATGTATGAACCCCAAAAGGAACAAGAATATTGAAAATTTTGAAAATGACCTACTTAACCTAATTAAAAATATTAAATTTAAAAATAACCAAAAATATTAATTTATTTTTATTTCGGACTATTATTCTCATCTTTATTAGTTGTTGTTTTTGATCTTTTATTGGTTTTGTTTATTCACAACGTTTCGGCCAACTATTCCTCTGGCCTTCGTCAGGTGGTAACCGCGACGGATAGGAACTTCGAATCTCCTAACTGCATTCTCAGCCATCACTGCCATCCGTAGTTGTTGTCGTCTCACCACATTTTGGCCAATTAACCTCTGGCACGCTTTGGGTGGGATTGAAACCGCTATCTTCAGACAATGTTCATCTGGAACTGTAGAGATTCAATAAAAATAATGTTCATCTGGAACTGTAGAGATTCAATAAAAATAAATTAATATATAATGCTCATCTCAAAAATAAATTCCAATTAAGAAATAATATATATATATAAACCAAAAATATGTCACACAAGCCCTTAAAAAGATAAATAAATTTTCGAAATCAATATCAAAAAGCCACCAAAATAAATTGATAGTCCCAGCAGATAAAACTAGGAATTTTTATACCATGGATTATATACAATATAAAAATCTAATATATACGGAACTTAGCAAAAACTATAAAACAAATAAGTTAGCATTAAATAGAATAAATAAAGAAGCAAAAAATATTTCAACTACGAGGGGTGTGCAATAAGTAATGCCCCTGACCCACTTTCCATAGCAGTAGAGCAACGAAACTTGGCACAGTTATTAGTCTTTCTCTACATAGGAATCACCCAGAGTTATGCATTTCTCCCATCGTTTGATGCAGCTCTGGAGACCGTTTTTATAGAACACCCCAGGTTGGTCCTCCAAACACGACATGACTTCAGAAATCAAGGCAACATCATCTGGGAAACGCTTTCCTTTCAAAAACAACTTCATGGCTGGGAAGAGGTGAAAGTCAGAGGGTGCAAGGTCAGGAGCGTAGGGAGGATGGGGAAAATTTCATAACCACACGCCCGTACTTCTGATCTGGGGAAATGCGAGTTGTGGACCGGAGTGTTGTCCTGCAGGAGGAGAGTACATTTGCTGATCTTGACCTGCCTCTTGATTTTGATAGCTTCCCTTAATTTCCTAAAAAGTGAAGCATAATAGGCTCCTGTAATTGTAATACCCTTTGCCAGGAAATCTGTCATCACTACTCCGTCCTGGTCCCAGAAGACTGTGAGCATGACCTTGCCAGCGGAGGGCTGCACCCTTGCCTCCTTTGGAGGTGGTGAGTCCAAGTGCTTCCACTGCATTGACTGGGCTTTGGTCTCTGGATCATAGTGATGGACCCAGGTTTCATCCTGTGTAATCAGTCTTTTGAAAAACTTTGACTCATCTTCTTGGCACATCTCCATATTCATCCTTGAGCACTCGACGCGTTCTGGAATGGTGTGAGCAACCTGGGAATCCATCTGGCAGACACCTTATGCATATGCAAATGGTAATGAATGATAATTTCCACAGACCCTGTACTAATCTTGACATCTTGGGCTATTTGGCGGATAGCAATGTGCCGATCTTCTAAAATGGCAGCCCCAACTTGACGGACAGATGCCTCATCAATGGCAGAAGGGGGGGGCGACCAGGTCTGGGAGCTGTTTCCACAGACTTCCGGCCATGTTTGAATTCACGATGCCAGCGTTTTACAAGGCCATATGATGGGGCATTATCACCATAAGTTTCTTTCATTTCATCAAAAGTCTCCTGTGGTGTGCGTCCTTTCAAATACAAAAACCGGATCACTGCTCGACATTCAACAGGCTCCATTTCACACCTGACTCAGTTCAACCACCTGTAAAACAGAAACCACAATTAGTTCAGAGCTGTAATTTGTCACATAACCTGTAGAGATATAAATCATTGCACATGAAAAATTTCAGCTAGATCATATAACTGAAAGTGGGTCAGGGGCATTACTTATTGCTCGTATATATACATTTATATGTAATTGTTAGTTTAATTTTACCACTTCTTCAGACAACAACGGTAAAATCTCAGAATGGAACGTTACAAATTTTGCTTTTGGGTTTCTGTTTCGATTCTAACTGATAGCACCCGAGTCATATATTTTTTTACTTTCAAAATCATGACTGTATATTGGGTGCAGTATCATGAAATAATCGATAGAGAATTTACTCTATAATAAATACGAAATTTGGATTAATTAAAATAACATATTTAGGCATATTTTACGATCGGGTAACGTCAGCCGACCTCCTTTATATACATATATATATATATATATGTATATATGTGTGTATATATATATACATATATATATATGTATATATATATATATATATATATATACTAGCAGTTCAGCCCGGCTTTGCTTGGATCCTATGCACTGTTCATAACTTTATGTGCATATATATATATATATATATATATATATATATATATATACATACATATATATATATATATATATATATATATATATATATATATATATCAGGTCATGTCATGTGCTACTGGTACCATGTAACCCAATACTACTTGCCTCATGGTCGGGTTTGTTTGGTGAGGAGGGTGGTTAGTTTCCCTGAAAGATTAAAAACAAGACCTTCCAAAGGGCGAATGAACCCTTTTTCGGGATCAACGGCCAACTAGCACCGTGTGTGTTTGTGTGTATGTATGTGTGTGTTGGGGTGGAGAGGGCTCCTGTAAGCCGTGGTGAAGGCAACCTGTTGAACTCTTGGAGGATAAAACATTGGTGTTTGTGGTTGAATTATCGGGGAGGATTCGATAGAACGAGGAACCAAATATAAGGTTTATCAAGTTATACTCTATCCACTGGACATACCCAAGTTAGGGTTGGTAGCCAGTTACAGAGTGGAGTCAGAATATGAGCTAATTGATGGTGGCCAGAGATAAATTCATGCTGTTAAATCAGCGAAAGGCAGGGATATGCCGAAATAATGGTCTTGAAATTTGCCGGTCACAGAGTCCGTTGTATGCCACTGGAGATCATGAGTTGTGTGTGTTGGAATTATTTCAGGGGGATGAGAGAGTGATAAATAGCGTCTGCAAGGTTGAAGTGGCAAGTGAAGGTCTTTTGACACTGGCTATACGAGTAGCTGAAGGCACCTGGTTGGTATCCACGCAACAGAAGATGGAATTGTCTAAGGTATGCGGTAACACGGCTGCTAGGATAATCAAGGTGGGACCACCTTTAACTATGGTAGAACTGGACAGGGGTTGCGAAGCCCGGGGAAAGAGCATAGGGTTACCTGCGTATTATCAGGTTGAGGAACGGTATTTATAAAAAGCACCTGAGGTAGAGTGGGCGAATGACCAATTGACTAACCTCACTGACCTCTGGGGTACCTTGATCCATCGTTCACCGCCACATACCCGACTCAAGCTACCAAAAGCTATGGAAGGAGTAAGACGAATAGATTTGAGTGAATTACAGGCCTGATTAAACGGTCTGGAGAATACAGAAGCTAAGGATAGGCTTCATAAGGTAGTGGTTACAGGAGTTGGAGTGAGCATGCTAGTAACGATAATTGTGCTGTTGTTGGTGGTTGTATGATGCGTGAAGAGAGCGAAGATGAGAGGAAGGCAAGGTGATGAGCATCTCAAAGCCAATTGCATAGGTGGCAGGAGAGGGAGAGATCCCGGTTCGAGACCGCCTGTGATCCTGGAAGATGCAGCTGCTGGTGCTGACGAAAACGAGATGCAACCTGAAGACCTCCCTGTTGCCGAAATCCAGAGGAACTGAAGACGACTTTTCTTTTCTTTTCTCTCTGTTTTATCTAAAATTCTTGCAGGGTGCTGAGCTGAGAACCGTCCAAAGAAAGTCGCAACGATACCTTGAATGACCGTCTATTGAGATGAGAAGTCATCAGTGAAAGAAAATCTTACAAGATGCTTATGAAAGAGGACTTGAACTGTGAAATAAAAGGTGATGGTTCAACTATAACTACTTAAGGTGAGATAATTCCCCTAGCTCAATAAAAAGCGGGTCCTTTGAGAACCCTGATTAGGGCTGCAACCCTGTATTATACAAGACTGTGTTGTTGATAGTAGCGAAAACTTGAAAAAAAAACTCTTGTAAATTGTGACTGTGACTCTGTGGAGAAAAAAATTTGAACTATGATAAAATTGATGAAAAGAAATTGGAAAAAGGGGAATAATTCTTATAAAGCCTTGAAAAAAAAATTCGAGTAATTTTATTTTGAAAAAAGGGGACAAAACTGTTAAACAAGGGAAGTAACTCTTATGAGATAATTGATGAACTTAATGCATTTTATTGAGTGACAATTTTTTTAATGATGATTATCTTATCTTTGAATTATAAAGATGAATTGAAAAAAAAGAATATATAACCAAAGAAAAAAAATTGCATGTGAAAAAAAAGGGAATTATATTAGCCCTGACGAACTTTGAACTTTTTACATTTTTGATGATTTTACGAACATTTTTGAATTAATTTTCTTACGAACTTTTGCATGAAAAAGGGTGGATATGGGATTGTGTGTATGTTGTCTTGTTGAGGGATAAACTGAGGATGGAGAGAGGGGTCTGTGAAAAAAATCTGACGGCGTACTGAAAAAAGGATGGAGTGGTGTGTTAAGGAATTAAACTCCATTGGTTCTACGAAGCAATATAGTCTAATGGGGGCGAATGTAACGTAATCCCCCAGTGAGGAGCGTTAGAAATACGCTGAGGTAGCTTTGTATTCCCGGGTGACGCCAAATAACCCAAGGATTTAAGATAGAGAAGATAAATATACATATTTTATTTCATGTCAAAATAGATATTGTTTGAAAACCAGAGAAATATTTTTACGGCTAAAAGTTGATGACAGGAAATTTAACTTAGAACCTTGTCTGGCCTTAAATGAACCCAGGGTCGGATGTCAGAATTGACATCTGTCCTTGAAAATGGTGAGAGAATTTCAGGTGTGGGAATGGTGCCCACCCAGGGATCTGGGGATTAGGATTTCGTGGAGATTTCGTGGTGAAATCTTATTGGCTGGGGAGAATTACTACCCCATCCACACACCTTACTATATATACGACTGTCGGGCGAAAATTAGGGAGAGTTTCAGATCAGAGTGAGTGGAGAGTTTCAAAGCAGATTGCTTGTGTAATCCGAGAAGAGACGTGACCCCTTGCCACCTCATCCATCCGTCTGTCGCTGTCTGTGAAGAGAGTTGAGGCTTTGAAAAGAACTTACAAAATCTGAATGAGAATTGCAAAAACATTTTGTACATAATTTTGTGAGAATTAAGCTTTTGTAGATAGACTACAATTGTTTGTCTTTCTTCCTGCCTACTGCTTCGATATTCGCTTTCAGCATACCAGATTTCATGTAACAGCCTAAGAGGAGTCTAGACGACACGTGCCGAGAATCCAGATAAATAAGAGTCCTAACAACCCCCTCGAGTGAGGCGTTACAATATGGTAATAGCAGCCATTCAAGCGGAAGTTGAAGTAAAAAATACGTTATGTGACACAATAAGAGAACTTCCAGTAACACTTGATGATATTAAGAGTAAGGCAGAGGTGGACGAATTTATTATACGCACGAAGGATCAACAATAACGAACTGGATGAAGAAATTTATTCAATTTGCGATAACGTCCTGTTATATAGCGACAGGGTCGTAATTCCTGCGACATTACAGAAAAGAATGCACATGTAGGACATCCAAGTATATCAAGAATGAAAATCCTTATGCACTCTTTCGTTTATTGGCCAAACATGGATAAGGATATAGAAGGAAAAATCAGGGAATGTAGAGTGTAGAGGATGCGCATTAGCTATGAAAGCTCCTCCGACTCAATTCGGATCGTGGGCAAAACCGGACCGACCTTGGTCTAGGATTCATTTAGATTTTGCAGGACCGCTAGGTGGGTTCTACTATCTCATTGTTGTAGACAGCCTATGTAAATGGCCGGAAGTATTAAAATGTAAGAATCCCACATCCGAGGTAACTATCAACTTCCTGTATGAACTATTCGCTAGGTTTGGAGTAGTAGACTGCATTGTTACAGATAATGGAACGCAATTTACCTCTGCCGAATTTAAACATTTTTGCGAGGATCATCTAATCGAGCATATAACCATTCCGCCATACCACCCAAGAAGTAATGGACAAGTAGAGAAATTCGTTGACATATTCAATAGAGCTCTGAAAAAAGCTGGTGGGTCGCCAACGAATAAGTCAATCCAACAGTTTTGACAAGTCTACAGAGTCATTTCGAATGCACACATCGAGCCGAGGTTATGTTCGGCGCAAGGTTAGATCGATTTTTCACAAGTTGTTACCAAACCAGGATAGGCCAAACCTCAAAAAACCGATAACAAAAAACGGTATAAGGTTAATGAAAGAGTCTTCTACAAGATTCACAAATATAATAAGACTTTCTGGGAATCCGGCATTGTTGAGAAACAAATAGTCTACATGATTAAGGGATCAGACTTCGTGCACAATCATCACACTAACCATATCCGGAAAAGATACTCGAACAGTGAGGTGACCAAATCGCCTGAGGAGGACATCATGGACACAGTGTTTGATACTTTTTAGGTGTCCATACCAGAGACAGCTCCGGAGAACAGAATATCAAACAGAAAACGAAAATCAACAGAATTGATGAGGGTGAATTAAAAAACAAAAACGTTATTAATCCCAGACGAGTTACTTTCAAGGGGGGGGGTATATCGGCCTTCCTTGAACAGAGAAATTTACACCGATTAGCACTATGAATAGCACTAGTAATTCCAACACCGGTGAGAGAGACGTGACTGCACTTCAACTGCTAGCCGAGTGCCCAGCAGATATACACGCTTTCCTATCTTTGTAAATTATTGTTAATACACTTGTTCCTTAACCGAACCTCGACTTGATTGTTCTTATTTTCACTGTTATTCCACGACACAACATATACTATAACATATTTAAATGACACAACATTAATACAATCAATTTTTTAGTGTCTTTGTTGTTTTTTAATTACTTTTTACTAAAATGAGTTTTTAGTGTATTTGTTGTTTGATATATTCTGTTTTAGAAAATTCACTTTTTGTAGTGCCTTTGTGATTTGATTATTTTTTCTTAATAAGATGAGTTTTTGGTAGTTTTTTTCTTGTTTGATAATTTCTATTTAACAAAATGATCTTTTTGTAGTGCCTTTGTGATTTGATTATTTTTTCTTAATAAGATGAGTTTTTGGTAGTTTTTTTCTTGTTTGATAATTTCTATTTAACAAAATGATCTTTTTGTAGTGCCTTTGTGATTTGATTATTTTTTCTTAATAAGATGAGTTTTTGGTAGTTTTTTTCTTGTTTGATAATTTCTATTTAACAAAATGATCTTTTTGTAGTGCCTTTGTGATTTGATTATTTTTTCTTAATAAGATGAGTTTTTGGTAGTTTTTTTCTTGTTTGATAATTTCTATTTAACAAAATGATCTTTTTGTAGTGTCTTTGTGATTTGATTATTTTTTCTTAATAAGATGAGTTTTTGGTAGTTTTTTTCTTGTTTGATAATTTCTATTTAACAAAATGATCTTTTTGTAGTGCCTTTGTGATTTGATTATTTTTTCTTAATAAGATGAGTTTTTGGTAGTTTTTTTCTTGTTTGATAATTTCTATTTAACAAAATGATCTTTTTGTAGTGCCTTTGTGATTTGATTATTTTTTCTTAATAAGATGAGTTTTTGGTAGTTTTTTTCTTGTTTGATAATTTCTATTTAACAAAATCATCTTTTTGTAGTGTCTTTGTGATTTGATTATTTTTTCTTAATAAGATGAGTTTTTGGTAGTTTTTTTCTTGTTTGATAATTTCTATTTAACAAAATGATCTTTTTGTAGTGCCTTTGTGATTTGATTATTTTTTCTTAATAAGATGAGTTTTTGGTAGTTTTTTTCTTGTTTGATAATTTCTATTTAACAAAATGATCTTTTTGTAGTGTCTTTGTTATTTGATTAGTTCTTCTTAATAAAATGAATTTTTTGTTGTGTCTTTGTTGCTTGATAATTTCTTTTTAATAACATGAATTCTTTGTAGTGTGTTTTTAGTTAGTTTATTTCTTTTTAATGAAAGGAATTGTTTGTTGTGTCTTTGTTGTTTGATAATTTTTTTTTAATTATATTAATTTTTTGTAGTGTCTTCGTTGTTTTAGATTTCTGTTTAATAAAATGAATTTTTGTAGTGCCTGTGTTGTTTGATAATTCTAATTAAAAATACAAATTTTTGTCTGATAATTTGTTTTTAATAAAATGATTTTTGTTAGTGTCTGTGATGTTTGATAATTTCTAATTAAGAATATGTTTTGTTTGTAGTATCTTTTTTGATAATTACTTCTTAATAAAAATGAATTTTTTGTAGTGTCTTTGCTGTTTGAAAATTTCTTTTTACTAAAAGGAATTTTTCGTAGTTTCTTTGTTATTGTGTCAATTTCTTCTTAATAAAATCAATTTCTTTGTTGTTTGATAATTTCTTTTTAATAAAATCAATTTCTTTGTTGTTTGATAATTTCTTTTTAATAAAATCAATTTCTTTGTTGTTTGATAATTTCTTTTTAATAAAATCAATTTCTTTGTTGTTTGATAATTTCTTTTTAATAAAATCAATTTCTTTGTTGTTTGATAATTTCTTTTTAATAAAATCAATTTCTTTGTTGTTTGATAATTTCTTTTTAATAAAATCAATTTCTTTGTTGTTTGATAATTTCTTTTTAATAAAATCAATTTCTTTGTTGTTTGATAATTTCTTTTTAATAAAATCAATTTCTTTGTTGTTTGATAATTTCTTTTTAATAAAATCAATTTCTTTGTTGTTTGATAATTTCTTTTTAATAAAATCAATTTCTTTGTTGTTTGATAATTTCTTTTTAATAAAATCAATTTCTTTGTTGTTTGATAATTTCTTTTTAATAAAATCAATTTCTTTGTTGTTTGATAATTTCTTTTTAATAAAATCAATTTCTTTGTTGTTTGATAATTTCTTTTTAATAAAATCAATTTCTTTGTTGTTTGATAATTTCTTTTTAATAAAATCAATTTCTTTGTTGTTTGATAATTTCTTTTTAATAAAATCAATTTCTTTGTTGTTTGATAATTTCTTTTTAATAAAATCAATTTCTTTGTTGTTTGATAATTTCTTTTTAATAAAATCAATTTCTTTGTTGTTTGATAATTTCTTTTTAATAAAATCAATTTCTTTGTTGTTTGATAATTTCTTTTTAATAAAATCAATTTCTTTGTTGTTTGATAATTTCTTTTTAATAAAATCAATTTCTTTGTTGTTTGATAATTTCTTTTTAATAAAATCAATTTCTTTGTTGTTTGATAATTTCTTTTTAATAAAATCAATTTCTTTGTTGTTTGATAATTTCTTTTTAATAAAATCAATTTCTTTGTTGTTTGATAATTTCTTTTTAATAAAATCAATTTCTTTGTTGTTTGATAATTTCTTTTTAATAAAATCAATTTCTTTGTTGTTTGATAATTTCTTTTTAATAAAATCAATTTCTTTGTTGTTTGATAATTTCTTTTTAATAAAATCAATTTCTTTGTTGTTTGATAATTTCTTTTTAATAAAATCAATTTCTTTGTTGTTTGATAATTTCTTTTTAATAAAATCAATTTCTTTGTTGTTTGATAATTTCTTTTTAATAAAATCAATTTCTTTGTTGTTTGATAATTTCTTTTTAATAAAATCAATTTCTTTGTTGTTTGATAATTTCTTTTTAATAAAATCAATTTCTTTGTTGTTTGATAATTTCTTTTTAATAAAATCAATTTCTTTGTTGTTTGATAATTTCTTTTTAATAAAATCAATTTCTTTGTTGTTTGATAATTTCTTTTTAATAAAATCAATTTCTTTGTTGTTTGATAATTTCTTTTTAATAAAATCAATTTCTTTGTTGTTTGATAATTTCTTTTTAATAAAATCAATTTCTTTGTTGTTTGATAATTTCTTTTTAATAAAATCAATTTCTTTGTTGTTTGATAATTTCTTTTTAATAAAATCAATTTCTTGTAGTGTCTTTGTTGCTTTAAGATTCTTGTGTAATAAAATGACTTTTTAGTAGTGTCTCTGTTGTTTGATAATTTCTTTTTAATAAAATGAATTTTTTGTAGTGTCTTTCGTGTGTGATAATTTCTTTTTAATTTCTACAGTGTTTTATCATTTTTTGTAGTTGTTTTAGAATTTCTTTTAAATAAAATGAATTTTTTGTAGTTTTTTGTAATTTTTGTAGCTTTTTGTAATTTTTGTAGCTTTTTGTAATTTTTTGTAGTTTTTTGTAAATTTTTGTAGTTTTTTGTAAATTTTGGTGTTTTACACTTTCTTTTCGAAAAAAAATGAATTTTTATTCAATATCTGTGCAATTTGATGACTTCTTCATAATAAAATATTTTTTGCCTTTTTTTAATCTTACTTATTTGATAGTTTTTTTAAAATAAAATGATTTTAATTCAGTAATTTTGCAATTTCTTGTAAATAAAACGATTATTATCTTTGTTTTTTTTAGGATTTCTCTTTAATAAACTTTTTTGTCTATTTTTAAAAATGTTTTTTAATAATTTTTTTTGTTTGATATCTCGATTATTTCATAATTTAATCTTAACAAAATAATTATTTTCTTAGTATATTTGTTCTTTGATAATTTCTATTAAATAAAATGATTCTTCAATGTACGTTTTCTTTGATAATTTCTTTTTAATAACATTTTTTCTTTAATACCTTTGTTGTTGATCATTCTTTTAATAAAATAATTTTTGCTAGTACCTTTGTCATTCGATGATTTCTTTTTACAATGATTTTTCCTTTTCTTTTTGATACAATTGTTTTTCGCCTATTTATTGTTTAAAAAATTCTTGTTAATAAATAGTTTATCTTAATGAGTGTATTTTAAATTTTATATACTTTTTTTCAACAAACTTTTTTTTTACTTACGTACTCTTGTTTTTTATAATTTCATTTTCGATAAAAATTTTTTTCTTCAGTATTATATTGAGAATTTCTTTTTAATAAAAGGATTTTTTTCAATGTCTTTGTTTCATGGTTATTTCTTTTTATAAATTTTTTGGTATCTATGTTATTTGTTTATTTTTTATAAAAGGATTTACTTTAGTGCTTTTTTATTTAAACTTTTCTTTTAGTAAATGATTTTCTTTTGTACCTTTGTTATTTGATAATTTCTATTTAATAAAATGATGTTTTGGTATCTTTAGTATTTTGATAATTTTTATTTAATAAAATGATGTTTTGGTATCTTTAGTATTTTGATAATTTCTATTTAATAAAATGATGTTTTGGTATCTTTAGTATTTTGATAATTTCTATTTAATAAAATGATGTTTTGGTATCTTTAGTATTTTGATAATTTTTATTTAATAAAATGATGTTTTGGTATCTTTAGTATTTTGATAATTTTTATTTAATAAAATGATGTTTTGGTATCTTTAGTATTTTGATAATTTTTATTTAATAAAATAATGTTTTGGTATCTTTAGTATTTTGATAATTTTTATTTAATAAAATAATGTTTTGGTATCTTTAGTATTTTGATAATTTTTATTTAATAAAATAATGTTTTGGTATCTTTAGTATTTTGATAATTTCTATTTAATAAAATAATGTTTTGGTATCTTTAGTATTTTGATAATTTCTATTTAATAAAATAATGTTTTGGTATCTTTAGTATTTTGATAATTTCTATTAAATAAAATAATGTTTTGGTATCTTTAGTATTTTGATAATTTCTATTTAATAAAATAATGTTTTGGTATCTTTAGTATTTTGATAATTTTTATTTAATAAAATGATGTATTGGTATCTTTAGTATTTTAATAATTTTTATTTAATAAAATAATGTTTTGGTATCTTTAGTATTTTGATAATTTCTATTTAATAAAATGATGTATTGGTATCTTTAGTATTTTGATAATTTTTATTTAATAAAATAATGTTTTGGTATCTTTAGAATTTTGATAATTTCTATTTAATAAAATTATGTTTTGGTATCTTTAGTATTTTGATAATTTTTATTTAATAAAATAATGTTTTGGTATCTTTAGTATTTTGATAATTTTTATTTAATAAAATAATGTTTTGGTATCTTTAGTATTTTGATAATTTCTATTTAATAAAATGATGTTTTGGTATCTTTAGTATTTTGATAATTTCTTTTTAATAAAATGATGTTTTGGTATCTTTAGTATTTTGATAATTTCTATTTAATAAAATGATGTTTTGGTATCTTTAGTATTTTGATAATTTCTATTTAATAAAATGATGTTTTGGTATCTTTAGTATTTTGATAATTTTTATTTAATAAAATAATGTTTTGGTATCTTTAGTATTTTGATAATTTCTATTTAATAAAATAATGTTTTGGTATCTTTAGTATTTTGATAATTTCTATTTAATAAAATGATGTTTTGGTATCTTTAGTATTTTGATAATTTTTATTTAATAAAATGATGTTTTGGTATCTTTAGTATTTTGATAATTTCTATTTAATAAAATGATGTTTTGGTATCTTTAGTATTTTGATAATTTCTATTTAATAAAATGATGTTTTGGTATCTTTAGTATTTTGATAATTTTTATTTAATAAAATGATGTTTTGGTATCTTTAGTATTTTGATAATTTTTATTTAATAAAATGATGTTTTGGTATCTTTAGTATTTTGATAATTTTTATTTAATAAAATGATGTTTTGGTATCTTTAGTATTTTGATAATTTTTATTTAATAAAATGATGTTTTGGTATCTTTAGTATTTTGATAATTTTTATTTAATAAAATAATGTTTTGGTATCTTTAGTATTTTGATAATTTCTATTTAATAAAATAATGTTTTGGTATCTTTAGTATTTTGATAATTTTTATTTCATAAAATAATGTTTTGGTATCTTTAGTATTTTGATAATTTCTATTTTATAAAATAATGTTTTGGTATCTTTAGTATTTTGATAATTTCTATTTAATAAAATAATGTTTTGGTATCTTTAGTATTTTGATAATTTTTATTAAATAAAATGATGTATTGGTATCTTTAGTATTTTGATAATTTTTATTTAATAAAAAAATGTTTTGGTATCTTTAGTATTTTGATAATTTCTATTTAATAAAATGATGTATTGGTATCTTTAGTATTTTGATAATTTCTATTTAATAAAATAATGTTTTGGTATCTTTAGTATTTTGATAATTTCTATTTAATAAAATAATGTTTTGGTATCTTTAGTATTTTGATAATTTTTATTTAATAAAATAATGTTTTGGTATCTTTAGTATTTTGATAATTTTTATTTAATAAAATGATGTTTTGGTATCTTTAGTATTTTGATAATTTCTATTTAATAAAATGATGTTTTGGTATCTTTAGTATTTTGATAATTTCTATTTAATAAAATGATGTTTTGGTATCTTTAGTATTTTGATAATTTTTATTTAATAAAATGATGTTTTGGTATCTTTAGTATTTTGATAATTTTTATTTAATAAAATGATGTTTTGGTATCTTTAGTATTTTGATAATTTTTATTTAATAAAAAGATGTTTTGGTATCTTTAGTATTTTGATAATTTTTATTTAATAAAATGATGTTTTGGTATCTTTAGTATTTTGATAATTTTTATTTAATAAAATAATGTTTTGGTATCTTTAGTATTTTGATAATTTCTATTTAATAAAATAATGTTTTGGTATCTTTAGTATTTTGATAATTTTTATTTAATAAAATAATGTTTTGGTATCTTTAGTATTTTGATAATTTCTATTTTATAAAATAATGTTTTGGTATCTTTAGTATTTTGATAATTTCTATTTAATAAAATAATGTTTTGGTATCTTTAGTATTTTGATAATTTTTATTTAATAAAATGATGTATTGGTATCTTTAGTATTTTGATAATTTTTATTCAATAAAATAATGTTTTGGTATCTTTAGTATTTTGATAATTTCTATTTAATAAAATGATGTATTGGTATCTTTAGTATTTTGATAATTTTTATTTAATAAAATAATGTTTTGGTATCTTTAGTATTTTGATAATTTCTATTTAATAAAATAATGTTTTGGTATCTTTAGTATTTTGATAATTTTTATTTAATAAAATAATGTTTTGGTATCTTTAGTATTTTTATAATTTCTATTTAATAAAATGATGTTTTGGTATCTTTAGTATTTTGATAATTTCTTGTAAATAAAATGATGTTTTGGTATCTTTAGTATTTTGATAATTTCTATTTAATAAAATAATGTTTTGGTATCTTTAGTATTTTGATAATTTCTATTTAATAAAATGATGTTTTGGTATCTTTAGTATTTTGATAATTTTTATTTAATAAAATGATGTTTTGGTATCTTTAGTATTTTGATAATTTCTATTTAATAAAATAATGTTTTGGTATCTTTAGTATTTTGATAATTTCTATTTAATAAAATGATGTTTTGGTATCTTTAGTATTTTGATAATTTTTATTTAATAAAATGATGTTTTGGTATCTTTAGTATTTTGATAATTTCTATTTAATAAAATGATGTTTTGGTATCTTTAGTATTTTGATAATTTTTATTTAATAAAATGATGTTTTGGTATCTTTAGTATTTTGATAATTTCTATTTAATAAAATAATGTTTTGGTATCTTTAGTATTTTGATAATTTTTATTTAATAAAATAATGTTTTGGTATCTTTAGTATTTTGATAATTTCTATTTAATAAAATGATGTTTTGCTATCTTTAGTATTTTGATAATTTCTATTTAATAAAATGATGTTTTGGTATCTTTAGTATTTTGATAATTTTTATTTAATAAAATGATGTTTTGGTATCTTTAGTATTTTGATAATTTTTATTTAATAAAATGATGTTTTGGTATCTTTAGTATTTTGATAATTTCTATTTAATAAAATAATGTTTTGGTATCTTTAGTATTTTGATAATTTCTATTTAATAAAATGATGTTTTGGTATCTTTAGTATTTTGATAATTTCTATTTAATAAAATAATGTTTTGGTATCTTTAGTATTTTGATAAGTTCTATTTAATAAAATAATGTTTTGGTATCTTTAGTATTTTGATAATTTCTATTTAATAAAATAATGTTTTGGTATCTTTAGTATTTTGATAATTTCTTGTAAATAAAATGATGTTTTGGTATCTTTAGTATTTTGATAATTTTTATTTAATAAAATAATGTTTTGGTATCTTTAGTATTTTGATAATTTCTATTTAATAAAATAATGTTTTGGTATCTTTAGTATTTTGATAATTTTTATTTAATAAAATAATGTTTTGGTATCTTTAGTATTTTGATAATTTCTATTTAATAAAATAATGTTTTGGTATCTTTAGTATTTTGATAATTTTTATTTAATAAAATAATGTTTTGGTACCTTTAGTATTTTGATAATTTTTATTTAATAAAATAATGTTTTGGTATCTTTAGTATTTTGATAATTTTTATTTAATAAAATAATGTTTTGGTATCTTTAGTATTTTGATAATTTCTATTTAATAAAATAATGTTTTGGTATCTTTAGTATTTTGATAATTTTTATTTAATAAAATAATGTTTTGGTATCTTTAGTATTTTGATAATTTTTATTTAATAAAATAATGTTTTGGTATCTTTAGTATTTTGATAATTTCTATTTAATAAAATAATGTTTTGGTATCTTTAGTATTTTGATAATTTCTTGTAAATAAAATGATGTTTTGGTATCTTTAGTATTTTGATAATTTCTATTTAATAAAATAATGTTTTGGTATCTTTAGTATTTTGATAATTTTTATTTAATAAAATAATGTTTTGGTATCTTTAGTATTTTGATAATTTCTATTTAATAAAATAATGTTTTGGTATCTTTAGTATTTTGATAATTTCTATTTAATAAAATAATGTTTTGGTATCTTTAGTATTTTGATAATTTCTATTTAATTAAATAATGTTTTGGTATCTTTAGTATTTTGATAATTTCTTGTAAATAAAATGATGTTTTGGTATCTTTAGTATTTTGATAATTTTTATTTAATAAAATAATGTTTTGGTATCTTTAGTATTTTGATAATTTTTATTTAATAAAATAATGTTTTGGTATCTTTAGTATTTTTATAATTTTTATTTAATAAAATAATGTTTTGGTATCTTTAGTATTTTGATAATTTCTATTTAATAAAATGATGTTTTGGTATCTTTAGTATTTTGATAATTTCTATTTAATAAAATAATGTTTTGGTATCTTTAGTATTTTGATAATTTCTATTTTATAAAATAATGTTTTTGTATCTTTAGTATTTTGATAATTTCTTGTAAATAAAATGATGTTTTGGTATCTTTAGTATTTTGATAATTTTTATTTAATAAAATAATGTTTTGGTATCTTTAGTATTTTGATAATTTTTATTTAATAAAATAATGTTTTGGTATCTTTAGTATTTTGATAATTTCTATTTAATAAAATAATGTTTTGGTATCTTTAGTATTTTGATAATTTCTATTTAATAAAATAATGTTTTGGTATCTTTAGTATTTTGATAATTTTTATTTAATAAAATGATGTTTTGGTATATTTAGTATTTTGATAATTTCTATTTAATAAAATAATGTTTTGGTATCTTTAGTATTTTGATAATTTCTTGTAAATAAAATGATGTTTTGGTATCTTTAGTATTTTGATAATTTTTATTTAATAAAATAATGTTTTGGTATCTTTAGTATTTTGATAATTTCTATTTAATAAAATAATGTTTTGGTATCTTTAGTATTTTGATAATTTTTATTTAATAAAATAATGTTTTGGTATCTTTAGTATTTTGATAATTTCTATTTAATAAAATAATGTTTTGGTATCTTTAGTATTTTGATAATTTTTATTTAATAAAATGATGTTTTGGTATCTTTAGTATTTTGATAATTTCTATTTAATAAAATAATGTTTTGGTATCTTTAGTATTTAGATAATTTCTATTTAATAAAATAATGTTTTGGTATCTTTAGTATTTTGATAATTTCTTTTTAATAAAATGATATTTTGGTATCTTTAGTATTTTGATAATTTCTATTTAATAAAATAATGTTTTGGTATCTTTAGTATTTTGATAATTTCTTTTTAATAAAATGATGTTTTGGTATCTTTAGTATTTTGATAATTTCTATTTAATAAAATAATGTTTTGGTATCTTTAGTATTTTGATAATTTCTATTTAATAAAATAATGTTTTGGTATCTTTAGTATTTTGATAATTTCTATTTAATAAAATAATGTTTTGGTATCTTTAGTATTTTGATAATTTCTTTTTAATAAAATGATGTTTTGGTATCTTTAGTATTTTGATAATTTTTATTTAATAAAATAATGTTTTGGTATCTTTAGTATTTTGATAATTTCTATTTAATAAAATAATGTTTTGGTATCTTTAGTATTTTGATAATTTCTATTTAATAAAATAATGTTTTGGTATCTTTAGTATTTTGATAATTTTTATTTAATAAAATGATGTTTTGGTATCTTTAGTATTTTGATAATTTTTATTTAATAAAATAATGTTTTGGTATCTTTAGTATTTTGATAATTTCTGTTTAATAAAATAATGTTTTGGTATCTTTAGTATTTTGATAATTTCTATTTAATAAAATAATGTTTTGGTATCTTTAGTATTTTGATAATTTCTTGTAAATAAAATGATGTTTTGGTATCTTTAGTATTTTGATAATTTTTATTTAATAAAATAATGTTTTGGTATCTTTAGTATTTTGATAATTTTTATTTAATAAAATAATGTTTTGGTATCTTTAGTATTTTGATAATTTCTATTTAATAAAATAATGTTTTGGTATCTTTAGTATTTTGATAATTTCTATTTAATAAAATAATGTTTTGGTATCTTTAGTATTTTGATAATTTTTATTTAATAAAATGATGTTTTGGTATATTTAGTATTTTGATAATTTCTATTTAATAAAATAATGTTTTGGTGTCTTTAGTATTTTGATAATTTCTTGTAAATAAAATGATGTTTTGGTATCTTTAGTATTTTGATAATTTTTATTTAATAAAATAATGTTTGGTATCTTTAGTATTTTGATAATTTCTATTTAATAAAATAATGTTTTGGTATCTTTAGTATTTTGATAATTTCTATTTAATAAAATAATGTTTTGGTATCTTTAGTATTTTGATAATTTTTATTTAATAAAATAATGTTTTGGTATCTTTAGTATTTTGATAATTTCTATTTAATAAAATAATGTTTTGGTATCTTTAGTATTTTGATAATTTTTATTTAATAAAATAATGTTTTGGTACCTTTAGTATTTTGATAATTTTTATTTAATAAAATAATGTTTTGGTATCTTTAGTATTTTGATAATTTCTATTTAATAAAATAATGTTTTGGTATCTTTAGTATTTTGATAATTTTTATTTAATAAAATAATGTTTTGGTATCTTTAGTATTTTGATAATTTCTATTTAATAAAATAATGTTTTGGTATCTTTAGTATTTTGATAATTTCTATTTAATAAAATAATGTTTTGGTATCTTTAGTATTTTGATAATTTCTTGTAAATAAAATGATGTTTTGGTATCTTTAGTATTTTTATAATTTTTATTTAATAAAATAATGTTTTGTATCTTTAGTATTTTGATAATTTTTATTTCATAAAATAATGTTTTGGTATCTTTAGTATTTTGATAATTTCTATTTAATTAAATAATGTTTTGGTATCTTTAGTATTTTGATAATTTCTATTTAATAAAATGATGTTTTGGTATCTTTAGTATTTTGATAATTTTTATTTAATAAAATAATGTTTTGGTATCTTTAGTATTTTGATAATTTTTATTTAATAAAATAATGTTTTGGTATCTTTAGTATTTTTATAATTTTTATTTAATAAAATAATGTTTTGGTATCTTTAGTATTTTGATAATTTCTATTTAATAAAATGATGTTTTGGTATCTTTAGTATTTTGATAATTTCTATTTAATAAAATAATGTTTTGGTATCTTTAGTATTTTGATAATTTCTATTTTATAAAATAATGTTTTTGTATCTTTAGTATTTTGATAATTTCTTGTAAATAAAATGATGTTTTGGTATCTTTAGTATTTTGATAATTTTTATTTAATAAAATAATGTTTTGGTATCTTTAGTATTTTGATAATTTTTATTTAATAAAATAATGTTTTGGTATCTTTAGTATTTTGATAATTTCTATTTTATAAAATAATGTTTTGGTATCTTTAGTATTTTGATAATTTCTATTTAATAAAATAATGTTTTGGTATCTTTAGTATTTTGATAATTTTTATTTAATAAAATGATGTATTGGTATCTTTAGTATTTTGATAATTTTTATTCAATAAAATAATGTTTTGGTATCTTTAGTATTTTGATAATTTCTATTTAATAAAATGATGTATTGGTATCTTTAGTATTTTGATAATTTTTATTTAATAAAATAATGTTTTGGTATCTTTAGTATTTTGATAATTTCTATTTAATAAAATAATGTTTTGGTATCTTTAGTATTTTGATAATTTTTATTTAATAAAATAATGTTTTGGTATCTTTAGTATTTTGATAATTTCTATTTAATAAAATAATGTTTTGGTATCTTTAGTATTTTGATAATTTTTATTTAATAAAATGATGTTTTGGTATCTTTAGTATTTTGATAATTTCTATTTAATAAAATAATGTTTTGGTATCTTTAGTATTTTGATAATTTCTATTTAATAAAATAATGTTTTGGTATCTTTAGTATTTTGATAATTTCTTTTTAATAAAATGATATTTTGGTATCTTTAGTATTTTGATAATTTCTATTTAATAAAATGATGTTTTGGTATCTTTAGTATTTTGAAAATTTCTTTTTAATAAAATGATGTTTTGGTATCTTTAGTATTTTGATAATTTCTATTTAATAAAATAATGTTTTGGTATCTTTAGTATTTTGATAATTTCTATTTAATAAAATAATGTTTTGGTATCTTTAGTATTTTGATAATTTCTATTTAATAAAATAATGTTTTGGTATCTTTAGTATTTTGATAATTTCTTTTTAATAAAATGATGTTTTGGTATCTTTAGTATTTTGACAATTTTTATTTAATAAAATAATGTTTTGGTATCTTTAGTATTTTGATAATTTCTATTTAATAAAATAATGTTTTGGTATCTTTAGTATTTTGATAATTTCTATTTAATAAAATAATGTTTTGGTATCTTTAGTATTTTGATAATTTCTATTTAATAAAATAATGTTTTGGTATCTTTAGTATTTTGATAATTTCTATTTAATAAAATAATGTTTTGGTATCTTTAGTATTTTGATAATTTCTTGTAAATAAAATGATGTTTTGGTATCTTTAGTATTTTGATAATTTTTATTTAATAAAATAATGTTTTGGTATCTTTAGTATTTTGATAATTTTTATTTAATAAAATAATGTTTTGGTATCTTTAGTATTTTGATAATTTCTATTTAATAAAATAATGTTTTGGTATCTTTAGTATTTTGATAATTTCTATTTAATAAAATAATGTTTTGGTATCTTTAGTATTTTGATAATTTTTATTTAATAAAATGATGTTTTGGTATATTTAGTATTTTGATAATTTCTATTTAATAAAATAATGTTTTGGTATCTTTAGTATTTTGATAATTTCTTGTAAATAAAATGATGTTTTGGTATCTTTAGTATTTTGATAATTTTTATTTAATAAAATAATGTTTGGTATCTTTAGTATTTTGATAATTTCTATTTAATAAAATAATGTTTTGGTATCTTTAGTATTTTGATAATTTCTATTTAATAAAATAATGTTTTGGTATCTTTAGTATTTTGATAATTTCTATTTAATAAAATAATGTTTTGGTATCTTTAGTATTTTGATAATTTTTATTTAATAAAATAATGTTTTGGTATCTTTAGTATTTTGATAATTTCTTGTAAATAAAATGATGTTTTGGTATCTTTAGTATTTTGATAATTTTTATTTAATAAAATAATGTTTTGGTATCTTTAGTATTTTGATAATTTTTATTTAATAAAATAAAGTTTTGGTATCTTTAGTATTTTGATAATTTCTATTTAATAAAATAATGTTTTGGTATCTTTAGTATTTTGATAATTTCTATTTAATAAAATAATGTTTTGGTATCTTTAGTATTTTGATAATTTTTATTTAATAAAATAATGTTTTGGTATATTTAGTATTTTGATAATTTCTATTTAATAAAATAATGTTTTGGTATCTTTAGTATTTTGATAATTTCTTGTAAATAAAATGATGTTTTGGTATCTTTAGTATTTTGATAATTTTTATTTAATAAAATAATGTTTTGGTATCTTTAGTATTTTGATAATTTCTATTTAATAAAATAATGTTTCGGTATCTTTAGTATTTTGATAATTTTTATTTAATAAAATAATGTTTTGGTATCTTTAGTATTTTGATAATTTCTATTTAATAAAATAATGTTTTGGTATCTTTAGTATTTTGATAATTTTTATTTAATAAAATGATGTTTTGGTATCTTTAGTATTTTGATAATTTCTATTTAATAAAATAATGTTTTGGTATCTTTAGTATTTTGATAATTTCTATTTAATAAAATAATGTTTTGGTATCTTTAGTATTTTGATAATTTCTTTTTAATAAAATGATGTTTTGGTATCTTTAGTATTGTGATAATTTCTATTTAATAAAATAATGTTTTGGTATCTTTAGTATTTTGATAATTTCTTTTTAATAAAATGATGTTTTGGTATCTTTAGTATTTTGATAATTTCTATTTAATAAAATAATGTTTTGGTATCTTTAGTATTTTGATAATTTCTATTTAATAAAATAATGTTTTGGTATCTTTAGTATTTTGATAATTTCTATTTAATAAAATAATGTTTTGGTATCTTTAGTATTTTGATAATTTCTTTTTAATAAAATGATGTTTTGGTATCTTTAGTATTTTGATAATTTTTATTTAATAAAATAATGTTTTGGTATCTTTAGTATTTTGATAATTTCTATTTAATAAAATAATGTTTTGGTATCTTTAGTATTTTGATAATTTCTATTTAATAAAATAATGTTTTGGTATCTTTAGTATTTTGATAATTTCTTTTTAATAAAATGATGTTTTGGTATCTTTAGTATTTTGATAATTTCTATTTAATAAAATAATGTTTTGGTATCTTTAGTATTTTGATAATTTCTATTTAATAAAATAATGTTTTGGTATCTTTAGTATTTTGATAATTTCTTTTTAATAAAATGATGTTTTGGTATCTTTTGTATTTTGATAATTTCTATTTAATAAAATAATTTTTTGGTATCTTTAGTATTTTGATAATTTCTATTTAATAAAATAATGTTTTGGTATCTTTAGTATTTTGATAATTTCTTTTTAATAAAATGATGTTTTGGTATCTTAAGTATTTTGATATTTTCTATTTAATAAAATAATGTTTTGGTATCTTTAGTATTTTGATAATTTCTATTTAATAAAATAATGTTTTGGTATCTTTAGTATTTTGATAATTTTTATTTAATAAAATGATGTTTTGGTATCTTTAGTATTTTGATAATTTCTATTTAATAAAATAATGTTTTGGTATCTTTAGTATTTTGATAATTTTTATTTAATAAAATTATGTTTTGGTATCTTTAGTATTTTGATAATTTCTTGTAAAGAAAATGATTTTTTCTTTAGTATCTTTCTTATTTGATAGTTTCTTTTTAATAAAATAGTTTTTTCCTTTGGTGTCTTTTTATTTCTTTTTAATAAAATGCTTATTTTATTAGGATCTTTGTAATTTGTTGAGTTATTTTAATTTAAATGATTTTATCCTTTGTATCTTAATAATATTTGCTTTAGTATCTTGGTTTATTGATAATTTTTTTAAATAAAATTATTTTTTATTTTGTGTCTTGATAATTTAATAGTTTCTCTTTATAAAATGATTTTTCTTTAGTATCTTTTTGATTTGCTGATTTCTTTTTAATAAAATGATTTTGTTTTTAGTATCGTGGTTATTTGTTTGCTTCAGTATCATTGTTTTTTGATAATTAAAAAAATGATTTTGCTTTTCTGAAACTTTGTTATTTAATAATTTCTCTTCTAAAAATAAATATGTCAACTATCAAATATTTCTTTTAAATAAATATTTTTTCAATATCAATGTTATTTGATGATTCATTTTAAACTATATTATTTTTATTTCCATTGTTATTTTATAATTTCTTTTTAACAAAATTATTGTTTCTTCAATATCGTTGTTATTTTAAAACCTTTCTTCATTAAATAATTTTTTTTTTGCAAAATCGTTATTTGATAATTTTCTTTTAATGATTTTTCCTTCTTACTATTTGATGATTTTTTTCAACAAAATGTATTTTCTCTGAGTATCATTGTCATTTTAAATATTAAAAAATATGTTTTCAATATCATTGTCATTTTAAATATTAAAAAATATGTTTTCAATATCATTGCCATTAGATCATTTCATTTTAATTAAAGGATTTTAACACCATTATTTATATTTAATGATTGTTTAAACAAAATTATGTTTTTCGTCAGTAGCATAGTTCACTAATCAATTATTTTGCTTAAAATTATTTTCCCCTGATAATAATATGACTTTTTCATTATATTTGTTATTTAATAATTTCTTTAGATTAAATTGATCTTTTTTAATATTCTTGTTTTTATGATTTCTATACAATAAAATGTTTTAAAAGCGTTTCCGTTATTTAACGATTTCATTAAAATAAAATGATTTTCCTTACAGTATTTTGTTATTTTATGATTTCTCTTTAATAAAATGATTTTTTTCTTTCAATATCCTTGTTTTTCGATGATTTTTTAATATCAAATGTTTTTTCTTCAGTATATTTGTTAATTATTATTATATATTTCTTGATAAATTATTTTTCTTAAGCAACTTTGTTATTTGATGAGTTTTTTTTATTAATATTTATTTTTTTAGTATATTCATATAGTATATATATAGATTTTTAAAAATTATTTGATAATTCTTTTTTAAAAAATAGATTTTTCTTTAGTATCTAAATTATTTTATAATTTTTTGTTAATAAAATTATTTTCTCTTTAGTATCCTTATTAGTAATTGATTTCTCTGTAATAAAGAACGTTTTTCTTCAGTATCTTTGTTATTTGATAATTTCTTTTAAATAAATGATTTTCTTGATAATTTAATAATTTATCTATAATAAAATGCTTTACTATGTTTACTTTACTATTTGATGATTTCTTTTTAATAAAATGATTTTAGTATCATGTTTATTAAATGATTTTTTAACTAAAATAATTTTTCTTTAAGATTTGTATTAATCGATGATTCTATTTTTTTTTTTTAGTATCTTGGTTATTTGATGATATCTTATAATAATGATTTGCTTCATTAGTATGTTTGTTAGTGGATAACTTTCTTTAAAATAAAAATGTTTTCCCTAATATCTTTGTTATTTTATGATTTCTTTTTAATATAATGATAATTTATTTTTACATCATTGTTATTGATAATTTCTTTTAAATTAAATGATTTTTCTTTTTGTATCTTGATTCTCTCATAATTTTATTTTAATAAAATGATTTTTTTCTTTGGTATCTTTGTTATTTGATAATTTATTTTCAATGAAATGAGTCTTTATTATCTTCGTTGTTTGATATTTTCTTCTTAATAAAATGATTTTTCTTTAGTATATTTGTACTTTAATTACGTCTTTTAAATTAAATGTTTTTCTTTAGTATCTGTGTAAATAATAATTTCTTTATAATAAAAATGTTATTTTCTTAAGTATCGTTTTCGTTAAAAAATTTATCTGTAAATAAAATAATTAAATTCTTTAATATCTTAGTAATTGAATAATTAATTTGTAATAAAGATTTTATTGATTTTTTGAATAAATTTTACTTTATGTCAGGTATCATTGTTATTCGATAATTTCTTTCAACAAAATGATTTTTTTACTTACATACTCTTGTTATTTATTTCCTTTTTAATAAAATACTGTTTTCTTAACTATCATTATTTTCTGATGATTGCTTTTTAATAAAAAGATTTTATCTTAAATATCTATTTTTTCTTTAGTATCTGTTTTTGGATGGTTTAATTTTAAAAAAATCTTTTTTGCAAATATATTTGTTTTTGATTACGTTTTTAATAAAATATTTTTTTCTTAAGTATTTTTGTTATTTGATGATTTCTGTTTTATAAAATAATAGTTTCTTTTGTATCGTTTTTATTTCATAATTTGTTTTAATAAAGTATTTTTTAAGTATCTTAATTATTTGATAATTTCTTTTTAATAAAATGACGTTTTTTTCTTAAGTATCTTTGATGTTTGATAATTTTTTAAATAAAATTTTTTTTCTCAATATCTTGGTATTTGATAACTTTGTTTTAATTACATTAATTTTATCTTTAATATCTTTGTTATTTAATAATGTCCTTTTAATAAAATGAATTTTGCTTTAGTATCTTTGTTATTTTCTTATTTCATTTTAATAAAATAATACATTTCCTAAATTTCTTTATTAAACGATCATTTCCTGTTAATAAAATGATTTTTCTTCGGTATCTGAGTTATTTCATGATTTCTTTTTAAAATAAATCTTTTTTGTTTAGTATCTTTGTGATTGGATGATTTATTTTTAATAAAATACGTTTCTAAGTACCTTTGTGATTTGATAATGTCTGTTTAATAAAATACGTTTCTAAGTATCTTTGTGATTGGATGATGTCTTTTTAATAAAATACTTTTCTAAGTATCTTTGTGATTGGATGATGTATTTTTATCAAATTATTTTCTAAGTATCTTTGTGATTGGATGATGTATTTTTAATAAAATACATTTCTAAGTATCTTTGTGATTGGATGATGTCTTTTTAATAAAATACATTTCTAAGTATCTTTGTGATTGGATGATGTCTTTTTAATAAAATACATTTCTAAGTATCTTTGTGATTGGATGATGTCTTTTTAATAAAATACATTTCTAAGTATCTTTGTGATTGGATGATGTCTTTTTAATAAAATACTTTTCTAAGTATCTTTGTGATTGGATGATGTCTTTTTAATAAAATACATTTCTAAGTATCTTTGTGATTGGATGATGTCTTTTTAATAAAATACATTTCTAAGTATCTTTGTGATTGGATGATGTCTTTTTAATAAAATACATTTCTAAGTATCTTTGTGATTGGATGATGTCTTTTTAATAAAATACATTTCTAAGTATCTTTGTGATTGGATGATGTCTTTTTATCAAATTATTTGTACCTTTGGTATCCCTGTTATTTGATGATTTCTTTTTTAAAATGATTTTTTCTTTTGTTTTTAGAATATTTTTTAATAATTTTTTTTTGTATCTTAGTGATGAATTTTTTATATAATGATTTTATAGTATCTTTTTATTTGATACTTTCTTGAATAAAATTGTTTTTTCCTTCAGTATCTTAGTTATTATATGATTTCTTTTAGTAAAGTGATATTTTCGTTAATATATTTCTTTATGTATGATTTCTTTTAATAAAAATACTTTTTTTCAGTCTCATTTAAAAAACGTTCTTTTTTATGAAATGATTATTTTGTTCGGTAAAGTAGTTGTTTGATAATTTATTTAAAAATGATTATTTGTTTAGTACCTTTGTTATTGCATTATTTCTTTTTATACAATAATTTTTTTTGTATCATTGTTATTTGATGATTTCTATTAATTAAAATTTTCATCAATTACTTAATTATTGTATCATTTCTTTTTAATAAAATTATTTTTTAAGTATCTTAGTTATTGTAGACTTTTTTAAATGTGTTTTTTCTTTAGTACGTTTTTATTTTATTATTAATTTTTTTACTTCAGTATCTTAGTTATTGTTTGTTTTTCTTTCAAATAAAATCATTTTTAATATCTAGTTAATTGTATCCTTTCTTTTTATTACAATTATTTTAGTATCGCAGTTATTCCATGATTTCTGTGTAATAAAATGACTTTTTTTTATGTATCTTAATTTTTGTATGATTTTTTACAGTGATTTTTTCTTTAATATAGTTAGTATGGTTTCTTTTCATACAACTAATTTTTCTTCATTATTTTATGATTTCTTTTTTATTAACTGATTTGTATTTCATATTAAAATATTAGATATTGTATTATTTCTTGTTAATAAATTTACCTTTCTACAGTAGCTTGGTTATTGTATAATTACTTTTTTAAAATGACTTTTTTCTTCAATATCACAGTTATTGTATAGTTATGTTAGATGAAATGATTTTTCCTTCAGTATCCTAATTATTGTATAATTTCTTTTTAAAAATGATTTTTCTTAAGCATCGAAGTTATTTAATAATTAAAAAAAAATAAAATGATTCATCTTTAGTGTCTTGGTGATTGTATAATTTCTTTTAAATAAAATGATTTTTTAGTATTTCTTTTTATAACATTTTTTAGTATATCAGATTTCTTTTTCATAAATAATTTTCTCTTGTATCTTTGTTATTTTATATCTTTTTTGAAATGATTTTTTCTTTAGCATAATGTATAATTTCGTTTAATTAATTATTTAGTTTTGCACCTTTGTTATTTGATAATTTCTTTTAATAATCAATTTTTAATATCTTTTCATATGATTTCTTTTAAATACAATGATTTTCCTTTGTTTTTCATTATTTTTTTAATTAAATGATTTGTTACTTTAGTATCTTTGTTCGTTGATAATTTCTTTTTAATAAAATGATTTTTCAGAACATTTGTTTATTTCCTTTGAGTACAATGTTTTTTCCTCGAGCTTCTTAGTTATTTGATTATTTATTTTCTAAAGTTATTTTTTAGTATTTTTAGTTTTTTAATAATTACTTTTTAACAAAATAATTTTTCTAAAGTATCTTAGTTATAGTGTGGTTTCTGTTAAAAAATCTTTTAATATCCTTGTTATTCAAGGAATTCTCTTTAATAAACTGAATTTTGCTTTAAGTTATTGTATGATTTCTTATTAATACAATCCTTTTTTCTAGTATCTTAGTTATTGTATGATTTTTCTAAATAAAAGTATTTTTCTTTTGTATCTTAGCTATTGTATACTGTATGATTTTTAAGAACGGATTTTAGTATCTTTGTTATTGTACCATTTCTATTTAATCAAATGTTTTTGTATTTATTATGCTTGTAATCGTATGATTTCTATTTAATAAAATGAATATTTTTCAGTACCTTATTTATTGAATTTCCTCTTAAAATGATTTTTCTTTAGTATCTTAGTTATTGTTTTATTTGGTAAAATAATTTTTGTTTTAAGTATATTTGTTATTGTATTATTACTTTTTAATGCAATTATTTTATCTTCAGTATCTAAGTTATTGTATAATTTCTTTATGAAATTGTTCTTTTCTAGTACATTAATCATTGAATCTGTTTAATAAACTGATTTTTACTTGGGTATCTTTGTTATTGTATGTTTTCTTTCAATGACTTATGTCTTTAATATCTTTGTTTTTGTACGATCCTTTTAAATAAAAATGATTTTTGTGTTTAGTATCTTAATGTATTATTTCTTTTTAATAAAATTATTTTTGTTTTAAATTTCTTTGTAATTGTATTATTTCGTTTTAATACAATTCTTTTTTCTTAAGTATCTTAATTATTGTATGATTCTTCTTAATAAAATGGGTTTGTATTAAGTACATTAGTTATTGAATTTTGTATAATAGAAAATGTTTTTAGTATCTTAGTTTTGTATTATTTCTTTGACAGTATGCGGAATGATTTCTGTTTCATTAAATGATTTTTATTTCTTAATTTTGTATTGTTTATTTTGAATAAAAGGATTTTATTTATTTATTCATTCATTTTCAAAGATATTATTTTATATTTAGTATTTTTGTATTTAGTTTTGTTCTTTCAATCAAATGATATTTAAATATCCTTGTTATTTGATAATTATTTGAATAAAATTTTATTAATATAAAATAATTAAATATCAAGAATACTAAAAAAAGGTAATTTATAAAAACAACAATAAAATAACAAGGATACTGCAAAAATATTTTGTTAAAATAAAATAATAAAATAACGAGGGCACTTAAGAAAAATATCATTTTATAAAAAAGAATTTTCAAATAACAAAGATTCTAAAGAAAAAATATTTTAATAATATAAAATCATAAATAAACACGAATACCGAAAAAGATCATTTTATTAAAAACATCACCAAATAACACGAATAATGAAATAAAAACATTTTTAAGTAAAATCATTGGATAACAAAGATACTGAAGAAAAATAAATCATTTAATAACATAGATACTAAAAATATTTTTATTAAAATAGAAGCATGAAATAACGAGAAAATGCGATCAAATAAAATAATCCAATAATACTAATGATACTGAAAAAAAACTATTTTATAAATACAAAATCATAAAATAAAAACATATATTTTATTAATGACACATTACTAAAAACAGGATGCTAAAGACACAATGAGTTATCTTAAGTATCTTTATTATTTTTTAAATTCATTTTATAAATTATTTCCCCCGTCAATATCATTGTCATTTTTTAAATTTTTTATAATTTTTTTTACATAAGAATCTTTCTGATTTAAATGAATATATTTTCTTTCCTCAGAATCTTTGTTGTTTGAAAATTACTTACTATATTTTTCATTTTATAATTTCTTTTAAGTTAAATTATTTTTTCTTCTAGCATCGATGTTCGTTTGATAATTTCATTTTAATAAAATGATTGTTTTCTTTCAGTATCTTTATGATTTAATAAATACTTACAAATAAAATGATTTTTCATCAAAAGTTCTCGCTAATTGATGATTTCTGTTTAATAACATGATGTTCTTTAAGTAGCTTTATTATTTCATAATTGAAAAATGATGTTTTATTATGTTTGTTATTTCATAATTGAAAAATGATGTTTTATTATGTTTATTATTTCATAATTGAAAAATGATGTTTTATTATGTTTATTATTTCATAATTGAAAAATGATGTTTTATTATGTTTGTTATTTCATAATTGAAAAATGATGTTTTATTATGTTTATTATTTCATAATTGAAAAATGATGTTTTATTATGTTTATTATTTCATAATTGAAAAATGATGTTTTATTATGTTTATTATTACATAATTGAAAAATGATGTTTTATTATGTTTATTATTTCATAATTGAAAAATGATGTTTTATTATGTTTATTATTTCATAATTGAAAAATGATGTTTTATTATGTTTGTTATTTCATAATTGAAAAATGATGTTTTATTATGTTTATTATTTCATAATTGAAAAATGATGTTTTATTATGTTTATTATTTCATAATTGAAAAATGATGTTTTATTATGTTTATTATTTCATAATTGAAAAATGATGTTTTATTATGTTTATTATTTCATAATTGAAAAATGATGTTTTATTATGTTTATTATTTCATAATTGA
The DNA here is from genome assembly GCF_053919585.1 of Euprymna scolopes. Classification (NCBI taxonomy): domain Eukaryota; kingdom Metazoa; phylum Mollusca; class Cephalopoda; order Sepiida; family Sepiolidae; genus Euprymna; species Euprymna scolopes. Next base: position 62,326,203 of record NC_136510.1, read on the forward strand.
AAAATGATGTTTTATTATGTTTATTATTTCATAATTGAAAAATGATGTTTTATTATGTTTGTTATTTCATAATTGAAAAATGATGTTTTATTATGTTTACTATTTCATAATTGAAAAATGATGTTTTATTATGTTTATTATTTCATAATTGAAAAATGATGTTTTATTATGTTTATTATTTCATAATTGAAAAATGATGTTTTATTATGTTTATTATTTCATAATTGAAAAATGATGTTTTATTATGTTTGTTATTTCATAATTGAAAAATGATGTTTTATTATGTTTATTATTTCATAATTGAAAAATGATGTTTTATTATGTTTGTTATTTCATAATTGAAAAATGATGTTTTATTATGTTTATTATTTCATAATTGAAAAATGATGTTTTATTATGTTTGTTATTTCATAATTGAAAAATGATGTTTTATTATGTTTATTATTTCATAATTGAAAAATGATGTTTTATTATGTTTGTTATTTCATAATTGAAAAATGATGTTTTATTATGTTTATTATTTCATAATTGAAAAATGATGTTTTATTATGTTTATTATTTCATAATTGAAAAATGATGTTTTATTATGTTTATTATTTCATAATTGAAAAATGATGTTTTATTATGTTTATTATTTCATAATTGAAAAATGATGTTTTATTATGTTTATTATTTCATAATTGAAAAATGATGTTTTATTATGTTTACTATTTCATAATTGAAAAATGATGTTTTATTATGTTTATTATTTCATAATTGAAAAATGATGTTTTATTATGTTTATTATTTCATAATTGAAAAATGATGTTTTATTATGTTTATTATTTCATAATTGAAAAATGATGTTTTATTATGTTTACTATTTCATAATTGAAAAATGATGTTTTATTATGTTTACTATTTCATAATTGAAAAATGATGTTTTATTATGTTTACTATTTCATAATTGAAAAATGATGTTTTATTATGTTTATTATTTCATAATTGAAAAATGATGTTTTATTATGTTTACTATTTCATAATTGAAAAATGATGTTTTATTATGTTTATTATTTCATAATTTTGAAAAATAATTCGTTCTTGAGCATAGTTGTTATTTGATGATTTCTTTTCAATAAAATTATTTTCTTTGTTATTTTTTAGTTTCTTTGTTTCTTTGTAAAATTCCTTTTTCATAGAATGATTTTTCTTCAGTATTTGGCTAATTGTATGATTTTTTAAATAAAAATAATTTTTAGTATGTTTGTTTATTTGATAATTTCTTTTTTAAAATTTGTTTTTTAGTATCTCAGTAATAGTTTAATTTCTTTAAAATAAAATGAAGTTTTGTTAGTATCTTACTTATTGCATAAATTGTTTTTGAATAAAAGATTTTTTCTATCAGAATCTTTTGTTACAAGAAAAGGTTGTCCGCTTTTCCTGTAAATAAGAAAAACATTAGATAAGTGGAAAATGAGATTAGGATGAGCCGAGACTCGAACCTTGTAAGCAAGGTTCAGAATATATTCAGAAATTGTAATGTTAGATTTTAGCTATTGTTTTGGGGAACGTGTACTGAGGAATCCAAAGTAATAATTAGATAAATTCAAATGGAAAGAAACTAGTCATAGGAAAGTAAAAAAATGAAACGTTTATTGAGACAAATGGTTGGCCTAGAAATAAGTTAGCGTTTTAGAGAGGGGACACAATAGAAAATTACGTAAACGGGTATTTTGAGTTTTTTTCGGCTGTGATGAGTCAAAAGAGGGAATTTTTCTTTTTACTATATTTTGATGTCCATAAACATTTTTCGCAAGAAGTGTAGCTTGCTAGGGAACAGCATTAGAGATGTCCTGTTAGGGAAATATAAATGGATCCTGCGGAATTGGATGCTTATTAAGCATGCTGCAAGTGACGGCACCAAGCAGTATTATAAGTCTTGGCTCAATAAATTAAAAAGGCAGACGATGAAGGATACGAGAATTCCTTAGAGTACCAAAAAGACTATAAGAGTCAGTACCCTGGGCAAATCACATATAGCATTAAGAAGGGTGAGAAAAGTAAAATATACCGTAAGTACGTAGGAAGATATAACCTTGTATTTTTTAGAGAGGTATGGATGCGGGATATCTCTGCTGGAATGTTGGACGCTCTGATGAAAATAAATCACAGAAATTTGGGCCATAGCTAGAATTTAGTGCCCAAATAGGAATTTTGGCGCAAGGGATGGGGGTTATTTAATAAAACCTGATTTCTTCTAAGTCTTCATCAAGTTCTAAGGGTCTAAGCAAGGAAATCCGAGCGAATCAGTGTGATGAGAAGGTATATCTTAATAATTAGAAGCCAACCACAAAGATTTAAGTAAATAAGCTTTGAGTATATCTCAAAAGAAATAAGATAGTTAGAAAATGAAACAAAGCTATAATTAGTAGAACACTCAGGTGAAAGAAAGGATCAGGACATTTTTGGACGAAAGGGTGACTGGATGAAGCAGTTGAAGGGAATCATAAGAGGTATACCCTACACCCAAAAAGAAAATGCTAGGAAGATCAGAGAGAGATTCTGATCTAAAGAAAATAATGATGAAGTCAGTTGTAAAGGGCTGGCTAAAGAAGTTTGTTTTTGATGGGGTCTGATATTCTTAGCCAAGGTGGTTGTATAGATATAGAAAAAATATGTACTAGAATTTAAAAAATGCATACATTGTTTGAAAAATTGGAAGGATAGAGATGTTACAAGAAAAGGCTGTCCCGTTTTCCTGTAAATAAAAAACATTAGATAAGTGGAAAATGAGATTAGGATAAGCCGAGACTCGAACATTGTAAGCAAGGTTCAGAATAGATTCAGAAATTGTAAGGTTAGAATTTAGCTATTGTTTTGGAAATAGTTAGATATTGCTTGTATTGTAAAAAGAATTAATTGTTTATTATTTTATGAAAACTGAATTAAAAAGGTCAGCTAAAAAGAATGACAATACAAATTAAAAATATACTGTAAAAATAGGTTAGATTGAAAATAGATTAGTGAGAATTCTTTGTTTGCAGAAGTGTGTTTGGAGAACGTGTGCTGAGCCACGTGAGTTAGTCACGTTTGAAATCACACATCTGACGTCATAGCAGAAAGGGAATTTCTCAATATAGGAGCATGCAGTCAAGTTCGAACAGTCATCAAAGTCCGTCGGAAAGAGCTGACATGATCAGAGGAGGGTCTTTTTAGAAGCGAAGGGAGAACATTTTAGCATGTAGAAACGAATTTGAATGCCTGACGTCAAATAAAATAAAAACATCATCGATTTTTGTAACTGTTGTCTTTGTGTCGTCATTCAACAATTGAAGGTAATGTGTTAATAATCTTAATATGAACTTTGTATAACCCCCTTCCAAGTAATGTTCCCCTCCTCCATCATAAGTAATGATTATCCCCCTCTGATGTAAAAAGAAATTATCACCCTCTCTCCTCGCTAATATATGTTATAAGAATCCACAGAACTGTAACATGTATAAATCTCTCTCCCCCTCATTATTGTTATATGTCTGTCATCTCCCTCCACTATAAATGTCTCCATCATATCTTTTTTAATATAAAACAGCGTCATCTCCTTTAATATAGCTCCTTATAAAACAATGTGTCATTTTATGATTTCGTTTAAAAAAAATGATTTTTTATTCCGTATCTCAGTTATATATTATTTCTTTTAATAAAAATATCTTTTCTAAAGTATCGTAGTTATTGTAGGATATTTTAATGAAATGATTTTTTCTTTCGTATCTTTGTTGTATGATAATTTGTTTTTAAGTAAATGAGTGTTTTTCTGCTATAACTTAGTTATAGTATAATTCATTTATATTAAACTTATATTTTCTTCAGTATCATTATTGCTTATTTCTTTTTAATGAAATATTTTAATGAAGTATCTGATGTATTGTATAACTAAATCTTAATACAATGATGTTTTTCTTCAGTAGTATCATTTCTCCTAATTTTTTTCTTTCAGTAACCTTAATTTCAAATAATTTCTTTGTAACAAAATTATTTTTTTCTTTCAGTAACCTTAATTTCAAATAATTTCTTTGTAACAAAATTATTTTTTTCTTTCAGTAACCTTATGTTTTAGAAATTGCATTGTAACAAAAGTATTTTTTTCTTTCAGTAACCTTGTATTTTGGAAATTGCTTTGTAACAAAATAATTTTTTTCTTTCAGTAACCTTGTGTTTTGGAAATTGCTTTGTAACAAAATTATTTTTTTCTTTCAGTAACCTTGTGTTTTGGAAATTGCTTTGTAACAAAATTATTTTTTTCTCTCAGTAACCTTGTGTTTTGGAAATTTCTTTGTAACAAAATTATTTTTTTCTTTCAGTAACCTTGTGTTTTGGAAATTTCTTTGTAAGAAAATTATATTTTTCTTTCAGTAAACTTGTGTTGTAACAAAATTATTTTTTTCTTTCAGTAACTTTGTTTTTTGGAAATTTCTTTGTAACAAAATTATATTTTTCTTTCAGTAATCTTGTGTTTTGTAAATTTCTTTGTAACAAAATCATTTTTTTCTTTCAGTAAACTTGTGTTTTGGAAATTGCTTTGTAACAAAATTATTTTTTTCTTTCAGTAACCTTGAGTTTTGGAAATATCTTTGTAACACAATTATTTTTTCCTTCAGTAACCTTGTGTTTTGGAAATTGCTTTGTAACAAAATAATTTTTTTCTTTCAGTAAACTTATGTTTTGGAAATTGCTTTGTAACAAAATTATTTTCTTCTTTCAGTAACCTTGTGTTTTTGAAATTGCTTTGTAACAAAATTATTTTTTTCTTTCAGTAACCTTGTGTTTTGGAAATTGCTTTTTTCTTTCAATAACCTTGTGTTTTGGAAATTGCTTTGTAACAAAATTATTTTTTTCTTTCAGTAATCTTGTGTTTTGGAAATTTCTTTGTAACAAAATTATTTTTTTTTTCAGTAACCTTGTGTTTTGAAATTGCTTTGTAACAAAATTATTTTTTTCTTTCAGTAACCTTGAGTTTTGGAAATATCTTTGTAACAAAATAATTTTTTTCTTTCAGTAACCTTGTGTTTTGGAAATTTGTTTGTAACAAAATTATTTTTTTCTTTCAGTAACCTTGTGTTTTGGAAATTGCTTTGTAACAAAATTATTTTTTTCTTTCAGTAAACTTGTGTTTTGGAAATTGCTTTGTAACAAAATTATTTTTTCATTCAGTAACTTTGTGTTTTAGAAATTGCTTTGTAACAAAATTATTTTTTTCTTTCAGTAACCTTGTGTTTTGGAAATTGCTTTTTTCTTTCAATAACCTTGTGTTTTGGAAATTGCTTTGTAACAAAATTATTTTTTTCTTTCAGTAACCTTGTGTTTTGGAAATTTAACAATGTAACAAAATTATTTTTTTCTTTCAGTAACCTTGTGTTTTGGAAATTTCTTTGTAACAAAATTATTTTCTTCTTTCAGTAACCTTGTGTTTTGGAAATTGCTTTGTAACAAAATTATATTGTCTTTTGTAGCCTTTAATTGGGATAACTTCTTTATAACAAAATTATGTTTTTCTTCCACTAACGTTGTTGTTTTATAATTTCCTCGTAAGAAATTTTTTTCTTTCATTCAGTAAACTTGATTTTTGATAGTTTCGTTGTAGCAAAATCATATTTTTCTTTCTGTAACTGTGTTTTTTATAATTTCTTCATAACAAAATTTTTCTTTCATTAACCTCGTTTTATGATAATTTCTTTGTAATAAAAATACTTTCATTATAGTTACCTTATTTTTGATAATTTCCCCATCAGAAAAATATATTTTTTTATTTCAGTAACCCTGTTTTTTTATAATTTCTCCATAAGAAAATTATTTTTTCTTTAAGTAACCTTGATTTTGGAAAATTTCGTCGTAACCAAATAATTTTTTCTTTAAGTAGTCTTGTTTTTAAATAATTTCTCCATAACAAAATCTTTTTTTCTTTCAGTAACCTAGATTTTTGGATATTTCTTCCTAACAAAATCAATTTTCTTTCAGTAACCTTGTTTTTTTGTAATTTCTCCATGACAACATTTTTTTTTCAGTAACGTTGTTGTTTGATAATTTCCCCGTAACAAAATCAAAATCATTTTTTTCTTTCAGTAACCTTGATTTTTGATCATTTCGTTGTAACAAAATCATATTTTTCTTTCCGTAACTGTGTTTTTCATAATTTCTTCATAACAAAATTATTTTTTCTTCATTAACCTCATTTTATGATAATTTCTTTGTAATAAAAATACTTTTTATTACAGTCACCTTGTTTTTTATAATTTCTCCATAAGAAAATTATGTTTTTCTTTCAGTAAACTGTTTTTTTTTGATAATTTCTTCGTAACAAAATTATGTTTTTCTTTCAGTAACCTTGTTATTTGATAATTTCTTTGTAACAAAATTATTTTTTCTTTCAGTAACCCGTTTTTTTGATAATTTCTCCATAACAAAATTAGTTTTTTCTTCAGTAGTCTGGTTTTTTCATAATTTCTTCATAAGAATTTTTTTTCATTCAGTAACCTTGATTTTGGAAAATTTTTTCGTAACCAAATAATTTTTTTTCAGTAAACTTGTTTTATATAATTTCTCCATGAAAAAATTATTTTTACTTTCACTGACCTTGATTTTGGAAAATTTCTTCGTAACCAAATAATTTTTTCTTTCAGTGACCTTGTTTTTTATAATTTCTCCATAGCAAAATTATTTTTTCTTTCAGTAATCTAGTTTTTTGATAATTTCCTCATAAGAAAATTATTTTTTCTTCTTGATTTTGGAAAATTTCTTCGTAACCAAATAATTTTTTCTTTCACTAACATTTTTTAACTTCTCCATAACTACATTATTTTTTCTTTCAATAAATGTTTTTTTGATAATATCTTCATAATAAATCTTTTTTTCACTTACATTGAGTTTGGAAAAATTCTGCGTAAACAAATAATTTTTTCTTTCCGTAACCTTGTTCTTTATAATTTCTCCATGATAAAATTATTGTTTTCTTTCATTAACCTGTTTTTTTGATAATTCCTTCATAACAAAAGTATTTTTTGTTTCAATAACATTATTTTTTATGATTTCTTTATGAAAAAAATATTTTTTCTTTCTGTAACCTTGATTTTGGAAAATTTCATCCTAACCAAATAATTTTTTCTTTCAGTAACCATGTTTTTTTATAATTTCCCCATAACAAAATTATTTTTTTCTTCCAGTAACGTTGTTTGATAATTTTCTCGTAACAAAATCATTTTTTTTCGTTCAGTAACCTTGATTTTTGATAATTTCGTTGTAACAAAATCATATTTTTCTTTCCGTAACTCTTTTTTTTACTAATTTCGTCATAACAAATTTTTTATGATAATGTCTTTTTAATAAAAATATTTTTTTATTACAGTTTCCTTGTTTTTTGAAAATTTCTTCATCAGGAAAATATATTTATTCCTTGACTTGATATTGAAAATTTCTTCGTAAACAAATAATTTTTCTTTCAGAATCCTTGTTTCTTTTACAATTTCTCCATAACAAAATTATTTTTTCTTTCAGTAACCTTAGTTTTGGAAAATTTCTTCGTAACCAAAATTATTTTTTGCTTTCAGTAACCTGTTTTTCTGATAATTTCTCCATAACCAATATTATTTTTCTTCAGTTGTTTGATGTTTTTATTATTTCTTCATAAGAGGTCTTTTTCTTTCAGTAGCCATGATTTTGGAAAATTTCTTCGTAACCAAATAATTTTTTCTATCAGTATCCTTGTTTTTTTTTTTTACATTTCTCCATAACAAAATTATTTTTTCTTTCAGTAACCTAGTTTTTTGATAATTTCTTCATAACAAAATTTTTTTTTCAGTAACCTGGTTTTTTGATAGTTTCTTCATAACAAACTTATTTTTTTCTTCAGTAGTCTGTTTTTTTGATAATTTCTTCATAAGATACTTTTTTGTCTTTCAGTAACAATGATTTTGGAAAATTTCATTGGGCACCAAATACTTTTTTTCAGTAAACTTGTTTTATATAATTTCTCCATAATCAAATTATTTTTTCTTTTCGTAACCTTGATTTCTTCGTAACCAAATAATTTTTTCTATCAGTATCCTTGTTTTTTTTACATTTCTCTATAACTAAATTATTTTTTTCTTTCAATAACCTGTTTTTTTTCATAATTTCTCTACAACAAAATCATTTTTTTTCTTTCAGTAACCTTGATTTTGAAACATTTCTGCGTAAACAAATAATTTTTTCTTTCCGTAACCTTGTTTTTTATAATTTCTCCATGATAAAATTATTTTTTGCTTTCAGTAACCTGTTTTTTTTTATAATTTCTTCATAACAAAATTATTATTTCCTTTCAGTAACCTTGATTTTGAAAAATGTCTTCCTAACCAAACAATTTTTTCTTTCAGGAACATTTTTTTTATGATTTCTCCATAAACAAATGATTTTTTTCTTTCAATAACCTGCTTTTTTACAATTTCATCATAACAAAATTATTTTTTCTTTAATAACCATTATTTTGGAAAATTTCCTCGTAACCAAAAAATTTATTTTTTCAGTAGCATTTTTTTTTTAATTTCACCATAACAAAATTATTTTTTTTCCTTAGTAACCTTGACTTTGGAAAATTTCTTCGTTACCAAATACTTTTTCTTGCAGTAACCTTATTTTTATAATTTCTCCATAACAAAATTACTTTTTTTCTCTCAGTAAACTGTTTTTTTGATAATTTCTTTGTAAAAAACATCATTTTTTTTTTTCAGTAATCTTGTTTTTTTTTTGACAATTTCTTTGTAACAAAATTATTTTTTCTTTCATTTGTTATTTTATAATTTTTTGTAAAAAAAGTATTGTTTCTTTCAATAACCTTAATTATTGATCATTTATTTGTAAATAAATTATTTTTTATTTCAGTAACAATTTTAAAAGATTTCTTCGGGACCAAATAAGTTTTTCTTTCAGTAACCTTATTTTTTATAATATCTCCATAACAAAATGTTTTTTTTTCTTTCAGTAACCTTATTTTTTATTATTTTTTCATAACCAAATTACGTTTTCTTTCAGTAACCTTGATTTTGGAAAATTCCTTCGTAATCAAATATATTTTTTTTTCAGTAACCTTGTTGTTTATAATTTATCCATAAGAAAATTATTTTTTCTTTTAGTAACCTTGATTTTGGAAAATTTCTTCGAAAACAAATAATTATTTTCCAGTAATCTTTTTTTTATAATTCCTCCATAAAAATATTATTTTTTTCTTTCAGTAACCTAGTTTTTTGATAATTTCCTCATAACAAAATTATTTTTTTCCAGAAACCTTGATTGTAGAAAATTTCCTCGTAACCAAAATTTTTTTTATTTTAGTAATCTTGTTTTTTAAAATTTCTCTATAACTAATTTATTATTTTCTTTCAGTAAAGTGTTTTTTTGAAAATTTCTTCATAACAAAGTTATTTTTTCTTTCAGTACCCTTGGTTTTTGAAAATTCCGTCGTAACCAAATAATTTTTTCTTTCATTAAATTTGTTTTTTATAATTTCTCAATAACACAATTATTTTTTCTTTCAGAAACTTGATTTTGGAAAATTTGCTCGTAACCAAATTGTTTCTTTTTAGTAACGTTGTCTCCATGACAATTTTTTTTTGAGTAACCTTTTTTTTTATTTTTTTTTTTATTCAATTTTCACCCCAAACAAGGCACAGTGCCACTTTGAAGCAGGGGGCTACTATTAGGGAATTAATTAGCGGGGTCATTATGAAGGGAGAAGAGTAGAAAGATGTTTGTTAACATTACACTTGAACTTCTGCATATCATTGCAGTTGGGAAAGCAGAATCCCGGAAGGGAGTTCCAAAGAGCCGCAGTTCTGGGGAAGAAACTATTGGAGTAAAAGGCTTTCTTGCACCTAGGGATCTCCACTGTAAAGGGATGAGACTTAGTAGCTTGTCGGGTTTGTCGGGGGTAGTTACGTCGGGGAGGTACAAGTGTTTGCAGTTCGTCAGAGCATTCACCATTAAAGTATTTGTAGAACAGGCAGAGGGATGCAACATCTCGTCGATGGGACAGAGGTTGAAGCCCAGATGACAGTTCAGGACCTATCAGGTTTGCAACTCTTTTTTGAACCCTGTCCAGGAGCGAGAGACAAGCAGCAGATGCACCAGCCCAGATGTGACAACAGTACTCCATACATGGGCGAATGGTTGCCTTATAGAGGTATAGGATACTGGCAGGCGTAAGTAGTTTTCTAGCACGGTAGAGGGAGCCAACCTTCCTTGCAGCAGCCTTGGCAATGCTCTCAATGTATCTATTCCAGTTCATATTCCCTGTAAACGTTAGGCCGAGGAGTTTAAAAGAAGTACTTTCAGGCAATGTGTTCTTGGCCATTGCTATTGGTGGTAGAGAAGGTTTCTTGTAGTTATTGAAGGAAACAAGCTTAGTCTTAGCAGCATTGAATGAGACCAACCATTTTTGTCCCCATTCCACTACGGATTGGAGGTCATCCTCTAGTGTTTCTGCCATTTTCTTGGATATGTGTTCATTTGTTTTCCCCTCATATCTGTTATAGAGAGTGGTGTCATCGGCAAATATACCCATCTCCGAAACAATATTATCAGGGAGGTCGTTTATGAATATCAGGAACAATAGAGGTCCAAGGATAGACCCCTGAGGCACTCTCGCATTTATGTCATATTGTTTGGATGTACGTCCGTCGAGGACAACTTTGATTTTTCTATTACTTAAGAAGGATTTAATTACGTTATGGATTCTTCCAGTGATTCCATATGATCTAATTTTCCTTAGAAGACCATCGTGCCATACCCTGTCAAAAGCCTTAGATATATCAAGGGCCACCGCTCTACCCTCCCCTGTTTTATCCAATGAACGGTATATACGTTCAGAAACTACAGTTAAGATATCTGCTGTTGAACGGGCTTGCCTGAATCCATATTGTTTGTCAGTCAAGAGTTTAGCAGCTGTTAGGTGCTGGACTAGGGCTTTATTAACTAAGGACTCAAATATTTTGGCGAAAAGCGGGAGGAGGCTAATGGGGCGATAATTTAGTGGGTCAGTTCTTTCACCAGAATTCTTGAAGACTGGTACCACAGAGGCGGTTTTCCAGCAGTCGGGAAAACAAGATTCGTTAAGGCATTTATTGTAAAGTTTGGACAGAACTGGAGCAACCTCGGCAGAGCATTTTTTTAATAGCACAGCCGGGATGAGATCTGGTCCACATGCTTTAGAGGTGTCTAGGTTTTTTATAATAGCATGTACCTGAGAAGGGGTGATTTTCAAGTCGTCAAGTGTGGCGTCTGTTCGCAGAGGAAAATCAGGGAGTGAGTGGTGTACCGAGTTCAGTGTGGAGTTTGAGGCAAACCGACTGGCAAGCAGATTAGCCTTGTCAGTTGCCGTGCAAGCAACCTCATGATTGTTTGTTAGTGGGGGAATAATTGACTGTCCATTATTAACTACGCTGTTGTAGATTTTCCAAAAATCCCGGGTTCCTAATTTCTGTGCTTCGATGCGCTTTCTGGTGGTTTCAGAGTAATCTGACTTAGCTGTGTCTATCACTCTCTTACAATTATTTCTAGCTTCTATAAACTTCTGTTTATTTGAGCTGGACTTATGTCGATTGAATCTGCGGAACGCATGCTGCCTTTGACAAATGGCAGCTGCACAAGCAGAAGTAAACCATTGGGGGGAGTGGGGCTTGCTATAGTATTTCCGTGCGGGAACATGTGCTTCAATAGCAGTTTTGAACCATTCAGTTGTCTCATTTGCACACTGTTCCGCTGGAAGAGTAAAGATATTTTGCCATGGGGCATCTCTGATGAGCTCCCTGATGGCTTCCCAATCAGCCTTTTTGTAATACCTCGTTGTTTTGAGTAGTGGGTCTTCAGTTTTAGGGCGAGAATTTAGGCTGATTTCTACCATTATCACAGCGTGATCAGCATTCCCGAGTGGGCTATGGGCATTTGTTGTACAGTCATTGGGAACTGTTGTCAGAAAGAGATCTAGAAGTGAGGCATGTTGATCGTGCTGGTCTGGGAAACGTGTCGGAAATGTAACCATCTGAGATAGGGAATGAGATATAGAGAAGCTATATGTGGCGCTACCAGCTACGTCTGTGTGATTTGAGAATCCTAGCCAGTTACTGTGGTGGACATTGAAGTCACCAAATACATGTATTTGTGCGCTAGTATCGAGGGAGAGTGCTATATCTATGCTGTCTGAGACTTTGTTTATTAGGGTACAGTCTTGGTTTGAGGGAGAGCGGTAGAGAAAATATAAGTAGCTAATATTGTGTTGCATATTTAGTCTGAAGCACATAAAGGCCTGGTCCTCTGATTCTAGTTTTATTTCTCTAGTTAGGGGGAGGGTGTTTCGAATATAGACTCCAAGTCCATGCATATGTCTGTCCGAGTCCTTACGGTAGAGTGGGAGATAACCAGGCATGTTAAAGTGGTTAGAGGGTATGGAGGAGTGAAGTTTAGTTTCACTTAATGCTAAGATATCCGGGGTGTTTACAAGGAGAAATGACTCAACATCATCTAAGTTAGTTCTAAGCCCGCGGATATTAGTAAATGCAAGCCTCAAGGGAGGAGGCAGGTTGGTTTTCTTTGAGTTTGGTCCTGGTTTAAACGTAACTTTTGCTTGAGCTGTCATTTCATTTTATTTTATTTAAAAGTTTCAGTTAGGGTGGATGAGTGAGGGGGTGCTGGACAAGTAGTTGTGCAGAATACCAGACATGCAATACAAGTAGACCATCAGCTGTCCTCACCCACAGGATTGTGGCCTCAGGAAAGCCCACCGGGGATGAGTGCAGGGTCCCTTTCCATGCGCGACATGGCACTACAAACATCCCGATATTTTACAACTGTTGATGGAGCAGCCGCTCTAAGCGCTACCAAAGAGTTAGGGCTCCTGTACTATCAGTCGGAAACAGCAGCCAGGAACTGTCAATCCGGTACCCTCAATCCATTAGGCAAAGCCAGCCCAGTCCAACTGCACTGACATATATGGCACCGAAGCACCCCACTGTGTCCAGTTAAGGGGGATGGGATGTGGCAGGAGTGGGGAAAAGCGGCGTTCATTACCCTAGTCAGGAAACAAGGTCAACCACTGGGTGATTCAAGCGAGTCCCTGTGATAGTACCTCTATGCCTGGCTAATAGGCAAAGAAGGAGTATGAAAGCCGAGCGATAGACAGAGTCTATCTCATCCTTAAGCAGTTTAGGTTTGCCAACCGGTGATTTGTTTGAGTCACCAGCTCTAGGAAGGTTGTCGTCCAGGACTGAAGAGACCTCCCTCCCCTAGGTTTAGTTTCAGAGTTTTCCTTCTCCTAGACGGATGGCCTGGGAAGACCTACGGGTCCATCAGCTCCGAGGGGGTTCGCCCCGCGCCTGGGTCCTAATCCAGGTATTTCTGCGACCCCGCATGGGTAGTTAATATTTATTGGTTATTTAGGTTAATATCTCCTGGAAAAATCGGGCATTTAGGTTAGCTTCTACAGAAGATTTTCACTCCTCAAGTGTGGTTTAAAAAGGGCATTATTATGCTGTCCATTTTCATTTATACTGAGAGAGGGTATACGTAAAATTCATGCAGTGGAAGCAGTTAAATTTGCTACAGTATTGGATCGAGAGAGTCGAGTTGATGTATGGTTAGATATAGTTTTGTAAGTTTAGCAATGTATGGTTAGATATGGTTTAGTAGGTTTAGGAATGTATGGTTAGATATGGTTTAGTAGGTTTAGGATTAGGATAAAGTGTTAGAGTATGATCTACTTTCTATTAGAAATTCTGATTTGGTGCCCAAACCGGACATTTAGTAAGACTGAAAGATTAGATATGCTCAGTATAGAGACAAGAGAACATTTGATATGGAGTACAGTTATACCTGATAGATATAGGTTATTGCATATTCTGTAAGTATAGTTAAAGTATAGATGGATGGATAAGTAGTATTGTATACGAATGCATGGAATTTTAGACAATTTGAGCAAGTTGCCTTTAGACTACAACTAAGGAGAATGACTTCGCCTTTCTCTTAATATCCGGAAGTTTTTATTTCAATGAGTACCGGTTTAGTTTGTGTAATAATTATTGCAATACTATCTCTTAATAAAGAGATATTAACGGTTACTGTTCATTATAGATTACTTTAAGTCAATGTATTGGACTAAGGCTAGTAAGTATTTACTTAGAAGCTTGGTTATGGGTTGGGAGTTATAATCGGGAGCATGCCTAGGAAATTTTAGGTGTTAATGGGTATCGATTTACGAGTTTGTTAAGGTCAAGGGCGGAGAGCAAGGACCCATCTAAGTTACGTGAGACGGATTTGTTTAGTGTCAACTTAGGAAGTAGAGCAGATTTGATTTGTTAGTGATCAGGAGAAAGAGAATTTAAGTAAAAAATAATAAGGTTTGTCATGCAAAACAGACAAGGCAGTCATCTTGGAGGTAAAGTATCTATAGGAGGTACTTGCTTAGTATACAAGCAGCAGTATTTTGTAGTTTGGAGAGGAATTTTAGGTACAATAGTTTCATGACTTATTGCACAAGTCCGTAGTCAAGGTGAGGGACGATGTACTTCTAATATTGAAACTGGGTTTATCTAATTTTAAAAGTAGTTGACTAGAGTGTTATTAGGTGTTCTACTTAGCTTAGGGATAGAATAAAGATTTATGGTAATATTCAGGGTGATATAAGCAGTTTCATGAGGATTGGATATATGATCACTGGATGTTGAACTGCTCAGGAGGATTCTTGTATCAATTAAGAAGGATGTCTTGGTGATATAAGATTTGAGAAATTAAGAGTCTGGGGATACAGAGAGCTTTGAGCCGATGAGGATTCAGTATAGGCGATTGTATATAGGTAACAAAGGTTGTTTAGTTTAGTACGCACGTATTGTACATATTAAGTATACTGCTTCAGTTCAATCCTCTAACGCAAAGGAAAATCCGTTTGCATTCCGGTTTGCAATTTTGTCAAGAGGGGAAATTTAAAAACAGCTTATCTAATTGTTGATGATATCAGTTTATAGACAATAGTGCAGACTGATAAATTGTTGTGTAAGGCATAAGAGCCCCTCATCTTCAGATGAGATGATGGATCACGAGCATAAGTTCGGAGCAGGGATCCGGAAAGGAAATGGCAGTGTACAAGCAAGGGGGGGGTCACTGATGTTCATTAACTTTTTATTTTTATTTTTATTTTTTTCTTAAAAAAAAAAAAAAAAAAAAAAAGTTTTTTTTTTAATTTTTTTTTTTTCGATGGCTGATTATATTAAGTATCGTACTTAAATAAAGTTTTCATGTCCTCTAAATAACTTAGCATAATTTCTTTTTTTTACCGAGTTTGTCTTTACTATAGCATTGACTTATTAGTTAAGTGACATGGCATTGTAAGCGGCGAAATAGTCTATTTAAGTGAAGAAAAGTTATCGGTTACAATATGCCTGAAAATGGAAAGAATATTAGCTTTAAATTATATGCGAACAGTTAGGAATTTTACTTAGCTTTGGTTTTTTTTTCCTTGGATACTCGAGGCTAAAAAGCATGGTGGTCGTTTCACATTGGCCTCATACGGTCAAATGGCACTTGTGGTACCAAGATGCTATCTAATTAGGGAGACGGTGTGGGCTGATTTAGAGGTTTTTTTGATAATTTCTTCATAAGAAACTTTTTTTTTTATTTCAGTAAACTTGATTTTCATAATTTCTCAATTACAAAATTATGTTTTTCTTTAAGTAACCTTGGTTTGCCAAATTTCTTCGTGACCAAATAATCTTTTCTTTTAGTTAGCTTTTTTTTTATAATTTCCGAAAAATAAAATTATGTTTTTTTCAGTAAACTTGTTTTTTTATAATTTCTTCATAACAAAATTATTTTTTCTTTCAGTAACCTGCTTTTTTTGATAATTTCTCCATAACAAAATTATTTTCTTCTTCAGTAGTCTGGTTTTTCGATTATTTCTTCATAAGAATTTTTTTCTTTCAGTATCCATGATTTTTGAAAATTTCTTCGTAACCAAATACTTTTTTTCATTAACCTTGTTTTATAGATTTTCTCCATAACAAAATTATTTTTTCTTTCAGTAACCTTGATTTTGGATAATTTCTTCATAACAAAATTAGTTTTTCTTCAGTAATCTGGTTTTTGGATAATTTCTTCATAAGAATTTTTTTGTCTTTCAGTAACAATGATTTTGAAAATTTCGTCGTAACCAAATAATTTTTTTTTCAGAAACCTTGTTTTTTATAATTTCTCCATAACAAAATTATTTTTTCTTTCAGAAACAATGATTTTGGAAGATTTCGTCGTAACCAAATTATTTTTTTTTCAGAAAACTTGTTATTTATAATTTCTTCATAACCAAATTATGTTTTCTTTCAGTAACAATGATTTTGGAAAATTTCGTCGTAACCAAATTATTTTTTTTCTCAGAAACCCTGTTTTTTTATATTTCTCCATTACAAAATTAATTTTTTTTTTCAGTAACATTGATTTTGGAAAATTTCGTCGTAACCAAATTATTTATTTTTCAGTAACCTTGTTTTTTATAATTTCTCCATAACAAAATTATTTTTTCTTTCAGTAACCTTGACTTTGGAAAATGTCTTCGTAACGAAATAATTTTTTTTTCAGTAACTTTTTTAAAAATAATTTTTCCATAACAAAATTATGTTTTATTTCAGTAACCTAGTTTTTTGATAATTTCCTCATAACAAAATTATTTTTTTTTTAGTAATCTTGATTTTGGAAAATTTCTTCGTAACCAAATAATTTTTCCTTTCAGTAACATCGTTTTTTAAATATTTCCATAACAAATTTATGTGTTGTTTTTAGTAACCTTGATTTTGGAAAATTTCTTCGTAACAAAATAATTTTTTTTCAGTAACCTTGGTTTTATGATTTCTCGATAACAAAATTATTTTTTTCTTTCCGTTAACTGTTTTTTTTTTATAATTTCTTCATGACAAAATTATTTTTTCCTTCAGTAAACTAGATTTTGGAATATTTTCCGTAAGCAAATTATTTTTTCTTTAAGTAACTTGTGTTTTAAATTACTCCACACCAAAATTATTTTTTTTTCAGTAACCCTGATTTTGGAAAATTTCTTTGTAACGAAATAATTTTTTCTGTCAGTAACCTTGTTTTTTATAATTTCTCCATGACAAAATTATGTTCTATTTTGGAAAATCTCTCCGTAACCAAATAATCTTTTCTTTCAGTAACCTTGTTTTTTATAATTTCTCCATAAAAAATCATTTGTTTCTTTCAATATCTTGGTTTTGTAATAATTTCCTTATAAAAAAGTTATATCTTTCTTTCAGTAAATTTGATTTAGGAAAATTTCTGCGTTACAAAACAAGTTTTTCTTTCAGTAAATTTGTTTTTATAATTTCTCCATAACAAAATTACTTTTTCCTTTCCGTAACCTTGATTCTGAGAAATTTCTTCGAAAATAAGTAATTTTTTCTTTCAGTAACATTGTATTTTATAATTTCTCCGTAATAAAATTATTTGTTCCTTCAGTAACCTTGATTTTGAAAAATCTCTTCGTCATAAAATAATTTTTTTCTTTCCGTAATTTTTTTTTTATAATTTCTCAGTAACAAAATTATTTTTTCTTTCAGTAACCTTGATTTTCGAAAATTTCTCCGTGCCCAAAATAATTATTTACATAACCTTATTTTTTATATCTCCGTAACAAAATTATTTTTTTCTTTCAGTAACCTGGTTTTTTATAATTTCTCTATAACAAAATCAGTTTTATCTTTCAGTAACCTTTATTTTGAAAAATTATTGCGTAAACAAATAATTTTTTCTTTCCGTAACATTGTTTTTTATAATTTCTCCAGGATGAAATTATTTTTTGCTTTCAGTAACCAGTTATTTGATAATTACTTCCTAACAAAATTTCAGTAACCTTAATTTTTGATAATTTATTTGTAACGACATTATTTTTTATTTCAGTAACCTAGATTTTGAAAAATTTCTTCGGGACCAAATAAGTTTTTCTTTCAGTAACCTTATTTTTTATAATATTTCCATAAAAAATGTTTTTTTTTCTTTCAGTAACCTTATTTTTTATTATTTGTTCATAAACAATTAAAATTTATCCATAACAAAATTATTTTTTTCTTTCAGTAACTTTGATTTTGGAAAATTTCTTCGAAAACAAATAATCTTTTGTTCCAGTAACCATTTTTTTTTATAATTTCTCCATGACAAAATTATTTTGTTTTTTAGAAACCAAGTTTTTAGATAATTTCCTCATAACAAAATTATTTTTTTCAGTAACCTTGATTTTGGAAAATGTTGTCGTAACCAAATAATTTTTTCTTTTAGTAACCTTGTTTATTTATAATTTCTCCATAACAAATTTATTTTTTTCTTTCAGTAAACTGTTTTTTTGATAATTTCTGCATAACAAAGTTATTTTTTCTTTGAGTAACCTGAATTTTGGAAAATTTCGTCGTAACCAAATCATTTTTTCTTTCAGTAACCTTGTCTTTTATAATTTCGCCATAACACAATTATTTTTTCCTTTCAGTAACCTTGATTTTGGAAAATTTCTTCGTAACCAAATTATGTTTCTTTTTAGTAATGTTGTTTTTTAAATTTCTCAATAACAATTGTTTTTTCAGTAACCTGGTTTTTTGATAATTTCTTCATAAGAAAATTATTTTTTTCTTTCAGTAACCTTGATTTTGGAAAATTTCTTCGTAACCAAACAATTTTTTCTTTCAGTAACCTGGTTTTTTATAATTTCTCCATAACAAAATGTTTTTTCTTTCAGTCACCTGCTTTTTCGATAATTTCTTCATATTAGAACCTTTTCTTTCAGTAACCATGATTTTGGAAAATTTCTCGTAACCAAATAAATTTTCATTTAAATAACCTTGTTTTTTCCTCAATAAATAAACTATTTCTTCTGTCAGTAACATGTTTTTTTATGATTTCGTCATCACAAAATTATTTTTTCTTTCAGTAACCTTGATTTTAGAAAATTTCTCTGTATCCAAATAATTTTTTCTTTCAGTAACCTAGTTTTTTGATAATTTCTTCATAAGAAAATTATATTTTCTTTCAGTAACCTTGATTTTTGACAATTTCTTCGCAAACAAATACTTTTTCCTTCAGTATCTTATTTTTTAGAATATCGCCATAACAAAATTATTTTTTCTTTCAGTAACCTTATTTTTTATAATTTCTCCTTAACAAAATTGTGTTTTTCTTTCAGTAACTTTGATTTAGAAAAATTCCTTCGTAACCAAATAATTTTGTCTTTCAGTAACCTTGATTTTTTATAATTTCTCCGTAACAAAATTATTTTTTTCTTTCAGTAACCTAATTTTTTTATAATTTCTCCATAACCAAAAGTATTTTTCTTTCAGTAATCTTGATTTTGGAAAATTACTTCGTGACAAAATAATTTTTTTTATGTAACCTTGTTTTTTTATAATTTCTTCATGAAAATTATGTTTTTCTTTCAGTAACCTTCATTTTGGAAAATTTCTTCGAAAACAAATACCCTTTTCTTTCTGTAACCTTGTTTTTTTATAATTTGTCCATAACAAAATTATTTTTTCTATCAGTAACCTTGACTTTAGAAAATTTGTTCGTAACTAAATGATTTTTTCTTTCCGTAACATTGTTTTTTTTTATAATTTCACCATAACAGAATTATTTTTTCTTTAAGTAACCTGATTTTTTGGATAATTACTTCATAACAAAATTATATTTTCTTTCGGTAACCGTTATTTTGAAAAAGTCTTCGTAACCAAATATTTTTTTCTTTCAGTAATTTTTTTAAAATCATTTCTCCATAACAAATATTTTTTATTTCAGTGACCTAGTTTTTTGATAATTTCCTAATAACAAAATTATTTTTATTTTAGTGACCTTGATTTAAGAAAATTTCTTCGTAACCAAATAATTTTTCCTTTCAGTAACATCGTTTTTTAAATATTTCCATAACAAAACTATGTGTTGTCTTTCAGTAACCTTGATTTTGAAAATGTCGTCGTAACCAAATAATTTTTTCTTTTAGTAACATTATAATTTCTCCATAACAAATTAATTTTTTTCTTTCAGTAACCTTGTTTTTTATAATTTCTCCATAACAAAATTATTTTTCCTTTCCGTAACCTTTATTTTGAAAGATTTCTTCGAAAACAAATAATTTTTTCTTTCAGTAACAATGTGTTTTTAAAATTTCTCCATAACAAAATTATTTTTTCCTTGATTTTGAAAAAATAATGTTTTTCTTTCCGTAATTTTTTTTTATAATTTCACCATAACAAAATTATTTTTCCTTCAGTAACCTTGATTTTGGAAAATTTGTTCGAAAACAAATAATTTTTTCTTTAAGTAACCTTGTTTTTTATAATTTCTCCATAATAAAATTATATTTTTCTTTCAGTAACCTGTTTTTTTATAATTACATCATAACAAAATTATTTTTTCCTTGATTTTGAAACATGTCTTCGTCACAGAATAATTTTTTTCTTTTCGGATTTTTTAAAAATAATTTCTCCATAACAAAATTATTTTTTTCTTTAAATATCCTGTTTTTTGATATTTTCTTCATAACAAAATTATTTTTTCTTTCGGTAACCTTGACTTTTGAAAATTTCTTCGTTACCAAATAATTTTTTCTTTCAGTAATGTTGTTTTTTTAATTTCCCCATAACCTAATTATTTTTTTCTTTCAATAAACTGGTTTTTTGATAATTTCTTCATAACCAAATAATTTTTTCTTTAAGTAACCTAGATTTTGGAAAATTTCTTCGTGACCAAATAATTTTTTCTTTCCGTAACCTTATTTTTTATAATATCTCCATAACAAAATTATTTTTTACATTCAGTAACCTTGATTTTGGAAAATTTCCTCGTAAACAAATAATTTTTTCTTTCAGTAACCTTGTTTTTTTAAATTTCTCCATAACAAAATTATTTGTTTCTTTCAGTAACCTGGGTTTTTTAATAATTTCTTCATAACAAAATAATTTTTCTGTCAGTAACCTTGATTTTAGCAAATTTCTTCGTAACCAAATAATTTTTTCTTTCAGTACCTTTTTTTTTACAATAACTCCATAACAAAATTATTTTTTTTTAAGTAAGTTTATTTTTTATAATTTCCCGATGACAAAATTATGTTTTTCTTAAATTTCTCCGAAACCAAATAATCAGTAACCTTGTTTTTTCTCCATGACAACGGTTAGGTGTATCAGAATTTTTGTAGGAATTTTTGACACCTCTAACACGAAACTGCGAATAAAATATAAAAATCTCGTAATTTCTCTGTTAAAAGTGGATTGTTTATTTTCTTTAGTGATTATACTTCCAAAATAAACTATTAAAGTTGTTTTAAAAATAATAGAAATATTTTTTTTTAAACAGTAATGAATTTTCCGAACTCAATATTTTTCAATTTTTAAACTTTAAAAATCTATCAAAATTTTTCTATTGATTCTATTTCTACGATATTTTCAGGGTCAATGTGAAATTTTATGTTCTTTCCAATAAATCGAATTTTAGACAAACGTTTTTTTTAAATTCACGCCCCCCATTTTCAAGTGTCTATTAAAAAGTAAATAATTAATTTAGTCACCGAAAAGTAAATAATTACTTTACTCACAAATTGAAGAGAAAAGGTCAATAAATAATATATTCAAATTTTAAAAAAAAGTAGTGTTTTTTTTAGAATTTTACCTGTAAAGTTTGAAGTTTAAAACCTTTTTTTAAACCACGTTATTTGTTCTTTCTTCTTTTTTTTAATGGAACCTTGGTCCTTGCTCCTTTAATTGAAAAAAAAGAATTAGGGCTTGAATTACATTTTTCGAGGAGTTATAAGCTTGGAAAGACAGGGGGTCAAATAATTCACGCCTCCCATTTTCAAATGTCTAATAATAATTAATTTAGTCACCGAAAAGTAAATAATTAATTTACTCACAAATTGAAGAGAAAAGGTCAATAAATAATATATTCAAATTTAAAAAAAAAGTAGTGTTTTTTTTAGAATTTTACCTGTAAAGTTTGAAGTTTAAAACCTTTTTTTTAAACCACGTTATTTGTTTTTTCTTCTTTTTTTTAATGGAACCTTGGTCCTTGCTCCTTTAATTGAAAAAAAGAATTAGGGCTTGAATTACATTTTTCGAGGAGTTATAAGCTTGGAAAGACAGGGGGTCAAATAATTCACGCCTCCCATTTTCAAATGTCTAATAATAATTAATTTAGTCACCGAAAAGTAAATAATTAATTTACTCACAAATTGAAGAGAAAAGGTCAATAAATAATATATTCAAATTTAAAACAAAAAAAGTACTGTTTTTTAGAAATTTACCTTTAATGTCCGAAGTTTAAAACCTTTTTTTTAAAAAACACGTTTTTTTTGTGTTTTTTTTATGAAACCTTGGTCCTTGCTCCTTTAATTGAAAAAAATTAGGGCTTGAATTGCATTTTTCGAGGAGTTATAAGCTTGGAAAGATGGGGTGGACTTATTCACTATTTTCACGAAATAAAGAAAAAATACCGTTGTCACAACGGTATTTTTTTCTTTCAATAACCTGGTTTTTTGATCATTTCTTCATAGGAAAGTTATATTTTTCTTTCGCTAACCTTGTTTTTTGATCATTTCTACATAGGAAAGTTATATTTTTCTTTCGCTAACCTTGTTTTTTGATCATTTCTTCATAGGAAAGTTATATTTTTCTTTCGCTAACCTGGTTTTTTGATCATTTCTTCATAGGAAAGTTATATTTTTCTTTCGCTAACCTTGTTTTTTGAAAATTTCTGCGTTGCGAAACAATTTTTTCTTACAGTAACGTTGTTTTTTTTATAATTTCTCCATAACAAAATTATTTTTTTCATTCAGTAACCTTGATTTTAGAAAATTTCTTCGTACCCAAAATAATTTTTTCTGTCAGTAACCTTATTTTTTTTATAATTTCTCCATAACAAAATTATTTTTTTCATTCAGTAACCTTGATTTTAGAAAATTTCTTCGTACCCAAAATAATTTTTTTCTGTCAGTAACCTTATTTTTTTATAATTTCTCAATAACAAAATTATTTTTTTCATTCAGTAACCTTGATTTTAGAAAATTTCTTCGTACCCAAAATAATTTTTTCTGTCAGTAACCTTATTTTTTTATAATTTCTCCATAACAAAATTATTTTTTTCATTCAGTAACCTTGATTTTAGAAAATTTCATCGTAACCAAATAACCTTTTCTTTCAGTAATCTTGTTTTTTTTTTTTAAATTTTCCATAACCAAATTATTTTTTTTCTTTCAGTAATCTTGTTTTTTTAAATTTCTCCATAACAAAATTATTTTTTTCTTTCAGTAACCTGGGTTTTTGATAATTTCTTCATAACAAAATAATGTTTTCTTTCAGTGACCTTGTTTTTATAATTTCTCCATAATAACATTAATTTTTCTTTCAGTAACGTAGTTTTTTGATAATTGCTTCATGACAAAATTATTTTTTTCATTCAGTACCCTTGATTTTAAAAATTTCTTCGCAACCAAATAATTTTTTCTTTCAGTAAACTTTCAGTAAACTTTTAGTAACCTTGATTTTAGAAAATTTCTCCATAACCAAATATTTTTTCTTTGAGTTACTTGTTTTTTGAATTTCTCCATAACAGAATTACTTTTTTTCTTTCAGTAACCTTGATTTTGGAATATTTCTTCGTAACGAAATAATTTTTTCTTTCAGTAACCTTGTTTTTTTTTTATAATTTCTCCATAATAAAATGATTTTTTCTTTCAGTAACCTGGTTTTTTAAATTTCTCCATAACCAAGTAATTTGTTTTTTCAATAAACTTGATTTTCGAAAATTTCTTCGTAACAAAATAATTTTTTCTTTCAGTAATCTTATTTTTTATAATTTTTCCATAACAGATTTTTTTTTCTTTCAGTAACCTTGGTTTTTGATAATTTCTTCATAACAAAATTATATTGTCTTTCAGTAACCTTGATTTTGGAAAATTTCTTCGAAACCAAATAATTTTTTCTTTCAGTAACCTTTTTTTATACATTTTTTTAATAAATGTTTTTTAAATTTCTCCATGACAAAATTATTTATTTCTTTCAGTAACCCTGTTTTTTGATAATTTCTTCATAAGAAAATTACTTTTCTTTCAGTAACATGGATTTTGGAAATTTCTTCGTAACCAAGTAATTTTTCTTTCAGTAACCTTATATTTTATAATATCTCTATAACAAAATTATAGGTTTCTTTCAGTAACCTTGATTTTGGAAAATTTCTTCGTAACAAAATAATTTTTTCTTTCAGTAACCTTGTTTTTTATAATTTCTTCATATCAAAATTATTTTTTCTCTTTCAGTAACCTGTTTTTTTTATAATTTCTCCAGAACAAAATTATTTTTTCTTTCAGTAATCTTGATTTTGGAAAATTTCGTCGTAACAAAATTATTTTTTCTTTCAGTAACCTTGTTTTTTTTATGATTTCTCCATAACAAAATTATTTTTTTCTTTCAGTAACCTGGGTTTTTGATAATTTCTTCATAACTAAATTTTTTTTCTTTCAGTAACTTTTATTTTAGAAAATTTTTTCGTACCAAATAATTTTACTTTCAGTAATTTTTTTTTGATAATTTTTTCATAACAAAATTATTTTTTCTTTTAGTTACCTTGTTATTTGATAATCTCTGAAGTTCTTTCAGTAAACTTGTTATTTTAAAATTTTTTGACACAAAATTATTGTTTCTTTCAGTAACCTTAATTTTTGATCATTTATTTGTAAATAAATTTATTTTTCAGTTATCTTGTGTTTTGGAAATTTTTTTGTAACAAAATTGTATTGTTTTAGTAGCTTTAAATTTGAATAATTAGATAAAACAAATTTTTTCTTCTATTGACGTTGTGGGATAATAATTTCTTCGTAACAAAATTTTTTTTTTATTTCAGTAACCTTTATTTTTAATAATTTCGTTGTAACAAAATTATATTTTTCTTTCAGCAACTCTATTGTTTGATAATTTCTTCATAACAAAAGATTTTTCTAGCACAGTAACTTGATTTGTATATAAATTATTGTAACAAATTTTTTTTTCCTTCAGAACCTAATTTTTTCATAAAAAATTATTTTTTTTTAGCAAACTTTATTTAATAATAACCTTGTTTTCCTCAGATTTTCTTTGTAACAAAATTGTTTTTCTCGTTCAGTAAACTTGTTAATTTATAACTTCTTTGTAACAAAATTATTTTTTTTCAATTTTATTCGTTCAGTAAACTAGTTATTTGATAATTTCTTTGTAATAAATTTACTTTTTTCTTGCTATAATTTTGATTTTTGATAATTTCTTTGTAACAAAATTATTATTTTCTTTCAATAACCTTGTTGTCTTAGAAGTTCTTTGTAACAAAATTATTTTTCTCGTTCAGTAAAGTTGTTATTTGATAATTTCTTTGTAGCAAAATTATGTTTTCTTTAAATAACCTTGTTTTTCCTAGAATTCTTTTGTAAAAAATATTTTGTTCGTTTGGTAAACTTGTTATTTGATAATTTCTTTGTAACAAAATTATGTTTATCTTGCAGTAATCTGGATTTTTGATAATTTCTTTGTAACCAAATTATTTTTTATCAATAACCTTGTTTTTCTTAGAATTTCTTTTTAACAAAATCATTTAATCGTTCAGTAAACTTGTTATTTGATAATTTTCTTCTAACAAAATTATTTTTTCTTGCAGTAATATTGATTTTTGATAATTTCTTTGTAGCAAAATTATTATTTTAAATAACCTTGTTTTTCTAAGAATTTCTTCGTAGTAAAATTTGTTCCGTTCAGTAAACTTGTTATTTGATAATTTCTTTGTAACAAAATTATTTTTATCTTACGGGAATCTTGATATTTGATATTATGTTTGTACCAAAATTAGTTTGTTCTTGCAATAACCTTTTTTTCTTAGAATTTCATTGTAAAAAGTATTTTTTGTTCAGTAAATTTGTTATTTGATAATTTCTTTGTAACAAAATTATTTTTATCTTGCAGTAATCTTGATTTTTGATAATTTCTTTGTAACAAAATTATGTATATAATTTTTTATATTTTATCTTGCAGTAATCTTGATGCTTGATAATTTATTTGTAACAAAATGTATTTTTTCTTTCAATAACCCTGTTTCTCTTAGAATTTCAATAGCCTTGTTCTTCTTAGAATTTCTCCGTAACAAAATTAGTAAACGTGTTATTTGATAATTTCTTTGTAATAAAATTACTTTTTTCTTGGGAGTATTTTTTGATTTTTGTATAATGTCTTTGTAACAAAGTTATTTTTATCGTGCAGTAATCTTGATTTTTGATAATTTCTTTGTAACAAAATTATGTATATCTTGCAGTAATCTTGATGTGTGATAATTTCTTTGTAACAAAATTATTATTTCTTTCAATAACCTAGTTTTTAGATTTTTTTTGTAATAACATTTATTTTTTCGTTCAGTAAACTTGTTATTTGATAATTTCCTTCTAACAAAATTATTTTTTCTTGCAGTAATATTGATTTTTGATAATTTCTTTTTAACAAAATTATTTTTTTTCAATAACCTTGTTTTTCTTAGACTTTCTTTGTAACAAAATTATTTATTTCGTTTAGTAAACTTGTTATGTGGTAATTTCTTTTTAACAAAATTATTTTTTCTTTCAATAACCTTGTTTTTCTTAGAATTTCTTTGCAATAAAATTACTTTTTTTCGTTCAGTAAACTTGTTATTTGAACATTTCTTCGTAACAAAATTATTTGTTTATTGCAGTAATGTTTATTTTTGATAATTTTATTCGTAACAGAATTATTTTTTTCGTTCCATAAACTTGTTAGTTGATAATTTCTTAGGGAGAAATAATTATTTCTTTAAACAACCTTGTTTTTCTTAGAATTTCTCTGTAATAAAATTACCTTTTCGTTCAGTAAACTAGTTAATTATTTGTTTCTTGCAGTAATCTTGAGTTTTGATAATTTCTTTGTAACAAAATGATTTATTTTAAATAACCTTGTTTTTCTTAGAATTTCTTTGTAACAAAATTATTGTTTTCGTTCAGTAAACTTGTTATTTGATAATTTCGTTGTAACAAAATAGTTTTTTTTACTTCAGTAACATTGATTTTGTATAATTTCTTTTTAAAAAATTATTTTTTTCTTTGAATAACCTTGTTTTCCTCAACATTTCTTTAAACAAAATTGTTTTTCTCGTTCAGTAAACTTGTTAATTTAAAACTTCTTTGTAACAAAATTATTTGTTCTTGCAGTAATCTTAATTTTTGATAATTTCTTTGTACCAAAATTCTTTTTTTTCAAAACCCTTTTTTCTTAGAATTTCTTTGTAACAAAATTATTTTATTCGTTCAGTAAACTTATTATTTGATAATTTCTTTGTAACAAAATTACCTTTTTCATTCAATGACCTTGTTTTCCTTAGAATTTCTTTGTAATCAAATTATTGTTTTCGTTCAGTAAACTTGTTATTTGGGAATTTCCTTCTAACAAAATTATTTTTTATTGCAGTAATATTAATTTTTGATAATTTCTTTGAAACAAAATTATTTTTTCTTGCAGGAATCGTGATTTTTGATAATTCCTTTGTAATAAATAATTGTTTTCTTTCAATAAATATTGTTTCTCTTAGAAGTTCTTTGTAACAAAATTATTTTTTCGTTCAGTAAACTTGCTATTTGATAATGTCTTTGTAACAAATTTTGTTTCCTTTAATAACCTTGTTTTTCTTAGAATGTCTTTCTAATAAAATTATATTCTCGCTCCTTGTAATTTGATAATTTCCGTCTAACAAAATTATGTTTATCTTGCAGTAATCTTGATGTTTCATAATTTCTTTGTAACAAACTTTTTTTTCAATAATTTAGAATTTCTTTGTAACAACATTATTATTTTCGCTCAGTAAACTTGTTATTTGATAATTTCATTCTGACGAAATAATTATTTCTTGCAGTAATAATTATTTTATCAAAAATCAATATTTCTTGCAGTAATATTGATTTTTGATAATTTCTTTGTAACAAAAATATTCTTTTCAATAACCTTGTTTTCTTAGACTTTCTTTGTAACAAAAATATATTTTTCGTTCTGTAAACTTGTTAGTTGATAATTTCTTTGTAAGAAAATTATTTTTTTCTGTCAATAACCTTGTTTATCCTAGAATTTCTGTGCAATAAACTTATTTTTTCTTTCAGTAACCTAGTTATTTGATAATTTCTTTGTATCAAAATTATTTGTTTCTTGCAGTAATCTTGATTTTTGATAATTTCTTTGTAACAAAATGCTTTTTTTTCAATAACCTTGTATTCTTAGAATTCTTTTGTAACAAAATTATTTTTTTTCGTTCAGTAAACTTGTTATTTGATAATGTCGTTCTAACAAAATTATATTTTAATTGCAGTAACAATTATTTTAGAGAACTCCTTTGTAAAAAATTATTCCTTTGTTGATAATTCCTTTGTAAAAAATTATTTTTTTCTTTTAATAATCTTCTTTTCCTCAGCATTTCTTTGTAACAAAATAAGTTTTTACGTTCAGCAAACTTGTTAATTTATAAATTCTTTGTAACAAAATTATTTTATTCGTTCAATAAACTTGTTATGTGATAATTGCTTTGTAACAAAATTATTTATCTTTCAAAACACTTGTTTTTCTTCGAATTTCTTTGTAAGAAAATTATTTTTTTCGCTCAGTACACTTGTTATTTGAGAATTTTCTTCTAACAAAATTATTTTTTCTTGCAGTAATATTAATTTTTGCTAATTTCTTTGTAACCAAATTATTTTCTTTGAATAACCTTGCTTTTCTTAGAATTTCTTTGTAAAACGCTTTTTTTTTCGTTCAGTAAATTTGTTATTTGATAATTTCGTTGTAAAAAAATTATTTTTATCTTGCCGGAATCTTGATGGTCGATAATTTTTTCGTAATAAATTATTGTTTTCTTTCAATAAATCTTATTTCTCTTAGAATCTCTTTGTAACAAAATTATTTTTTTCGTTCAGTACACTTATTATTTGATAATTTCTGTGTGACAAATTTTGTTTCCTTTAATATACTTGTTTTTCTTAGAATTTCTTTGTAATAAAATTATTTTTTTCGTTCAGTAAACTTGTTATTTGATTATTTCTTTGTAACAAAACAATTTTTTTCAGTAACCTTGTTTTTCTCAGAATTTCTTTGTAACAAAATTATTTAATCGTTCAGTAAACTTGTTATTTGATAATTTCCTTCTAACAAAATTATTTTTTCTTGCAGTCAGATTGAATTTTGATAATTTCTTTGTAACAAAATTATCTTTTTTAAATAACCTTGTTTTTCTAAGACTTTCTTTGTAACAAAATTATTGTTTCTTTCTGTAAACTTGGAGTTTGATAATTTCTTTGTAACAAAGTTGTTTTTTTCTTTCAATAACCTTTTTTTGTCTTCGAATTTCTTTGTAATAAAATTATTTTTTTCGTTCAGTAAACTTGTTATGTGATAATTTCTTTATAACAAAATTATTTGTTTATTGCAGTAATCTTTATTTTTGATAATTTCTTTGTAACAAAATTATTTTTTTCGTTCAATAACCTTGTTTTTCTCAGAATTTCCTTGGAATAAAATTATTTTTTTCGTTCAGTAAACTAGCAATTTTATAGTTTGTTTGTAACAAAATGTTTTTTTCTTGTAGTAATCTTGATTTTTTATAATTTCTTTGTAACAAAATTATTTCTTTCTTTCAATAACCTTGGTTTGCTTAGAATCTCTTTGTAAGAAATGCTTTTTTCGTTCAGTAACGAAGTTGTTAAGTTGTTATTTGTTAATTACTTTTAAACAAAATGATTTTTTCTTAAAAAATCTAGAGTTTTTTTTTATAATTTCTTTGTAACAAAATTATATTTTTCGTTCAGTAAACGTATTATTTGATGATTTCTTTCCAAGAAAATTCTTTTTATCTAGCAGTAATCTGGATTTTTTTTATAATTTCTTTGTAACAAAATAATTTTTTTCTTTCAATTACCTTTCTTTCTCAGAATATCTTTGTAATAAAATTATTTTTTTCGTTAAGTTAACTTGTTATTTGATAATTTCTTTATCACAAAAATACTTTTTTTCTTTCAATAACCTTGTTTTTCTTAAAATGTCTTTGTAAGAAAATTATTTTTTCGTTCAGTAAAATTGTTATTTGATAATTTCTTTGTAACGAAATCATGTTTATCTTGCAGTAATCTTTATTTTTTATAATTTCTTTGTAACGAAATTATTTTTCTTTCATTAACCTTGTTTTTCTCAGAATTTTCTTGTAACAAAATAATTTTTTTCGTTCAGTAAAGTTGTTATTTATAATTTCTTTGTAACCAAATTATTTTTATCCTGCAGTAATCTTGATTTTTTTATAATTTCTTTGTAACAAAATTATTTTTTTCTTTAAATCACCTTGTTTTCCTTAGAATTTCTTTATAATTTTTTTTCCTTCAATAACCTTGTTTTTCTTAGAATTTCTTTGTAATAAAATTATTTTTCTCGTTCAGTAAACTTATTATTTGATAATTTCTTTGAACCATGATAATTTTTTCTTTCAGTAAACTTGTTTTTCTTAGAATTCTTTTTTAACAAAATTATTTGTTTATTGCAGTAATCTTTATTTTTGATATTTTCTTTGTAACAAATTTTTTTATTAAAAAATTATTTTTTTCGTTCAGTAAAGATGTTATTTGATAATTCGTTTGTAACAAAATAATTTTTATCTCGCATTTATCTTTATGTTTTAAAATTTCTTTGTAACAAAATTATTTTTTCTTTTAATAACCTTGTTTTCCTCAGCATTTCTTTGTAACAAAGGTATTTTTCCGTTCAATAAACTTGTTATTTGATAATTTCTTTGTAACAAAATTATTTCTTTTTCAATAACCTTGTTTTTCTTAGAATTCTTTGTAACAAAACTATTTTTTCGTAAAGTAAACTTGTTATTTGATAATTTCTTTGTAACAAAATTATTTTTTTCTTTCAATAACCTTGTTTTTCTAAGAATTTCTTTGTAATTAAATTATTTTTTTCGTTCAGTCAACTTCGTATTTTATAATTTCTTTGTAACAAAATTATTATTTTCTTTCAATAACCTCGTTTTTCTTTGAATTTCTTATTGAAAATAAAGATTACTGTAAGATAAAAATAATTTTGTTACAAAAAAATTATCAAATAACAAGATTACTTAACGAAAAAAATAATTTTGTTACAGAGAAATTCTACAAAACAAAGTTCTTGAAAGAACAAATAATTTTGTTTCAAAGAAATTATCAAATATCAAAATTACTGCAAGATAAAAATTATTTTGTTACAAAGAAATTATCAAATAACAAGTTTACTGAACGAAAAATATAATGTTGTTACGACGAAACTCTCACAAAAACAAGGTTATAGAAAGAAAAAAAATAATTTTGCTACAAATAAATTATCAAAAATCAGAATTATTGCAAGATAAAAATAATGTTGTTACAAAGAAATTATCAAATAGCAAGTTTACTGAACGAAAAAAAAAATTGTTACAAAGAAATTCTAAGAAAAACAAGGTTATTGAAAAAAGAATTTTGTTACAAAGAAATTATAAAAAATCAAGATTACTTCCAGATAAAAATAAATTCTGAGAAAAACAATGTTATTGAAAGAAAAAACAATTTTGTTACGAAGAAATTTAAGAAAATCAAGATTACTGCAAGAAAAAATAATTTTATTTCAAAGAAATTATCAAATAACAAGTTTACTGAACGAAAAATATAATGTTTTCTTAAACTACTTACATGTCATGTCGGAATTAGTATAAATTCTAAGGCATTTCAGGTGAAAATATTAGTAACTAATTAAGTGTCATGCAAAAATTATTACAAATTCAAAGGCATTTATGGTGAAAATAATATAAACAACTTAAGTGTCATGTCAAAATTAGTATAAATTCTAAGGCATTTCAGGTTAAAATATTATTAGCTTCTTAAGTGTCATGTCAAACGTAGTATAAATTCAAAGGTATTTCAGGTTAAAATATTATAAACTACTTACATGTCATGTCAGAATTAGTATTAATTTTAAGTCATTTCAGGGGAAAATATTATAAACTACTAAAGTGTCATGTAAAAATTAGTATGAATTCTTAGGTATTTAAGGTGAAAATATTATTAAATAGTTTAGTGTCATGTCAAAATTAGTCTAAATTCTAAGGCATTTAAGGTGAAAATATTATTAACTACTCAAGTGTCATGTCAAAATTTGTATAAATTTTAAGGAATTTCAGGTAAAAATATTATTAACTACTCAAGTGTCATGTAAAAATTAGTACAAATTCTAAGGCATTTCAGGTAAAAATATAATTAACTACTTAAGTGTCTTGTCAAAATTGGCATAAATTCTGAGGCATTTCAGGTTAAACTATTATTTACTAATTAAGTGTCATGTAAAAATTAGTAAAAATTCTAAGGCATTTCAGTTAAAAATATTATGAACTAATTTAGTGTAATGTCAAAATTAGTATAAATTCTAAGGCATTGCAGGTGAAAGTATTATTAACTAATTAAGTGTTATGTCAAAATTAGTAAAAATTCTAAGGCATTTCAGGTTAAAATATTATTAACTACTTAAGTGTCATGTCTTAATTAGTAAAAATTCTAAGGCATTTAAGGGGAAAATATTTTTAAATACTTAAGTGTCATGTCAAAATTAGTATAAACTCTAAGGTGAAAATATTATTGACGAACTAAGAGTTAGTCACAATTAGTCTATATTCTAAGCCATTTCAGGTGAAAATATTATTAACTAATTAAGTGTCATGTCAAAATTAGTATAAACTCTAAGGTGAAAATATTATTGACGAACTAAGAGTTAGTTACAATTAGTCTATATTCTAAGCCATTTCAGGTGAAAATATTATTAACTAATTAAGTGTCATGTCAAAATTAGTATAAACTCTAAGGTGAAAATATTATTGACGAACTAAGAGTTAGTCACAATTAGTCTATATTCTAAGCCATTTCAGGTGAAAATATTATTAACTAATTAAGTGTCATGTCAAAATTAGTATAAACTCTAAGGTGAAAATATTATTGACGAACTAAGAGTTAGTCACAATTAGTCTATATTCTAAGGCATTTCAGGTGAAAATATTATTAACTAATTAAGTGTCATGTCAAAATTAGTATAAACTCTAAGGTGAAAATATTATTGACGAACTAAGAGTTAGTCACAATTAGTCTATATTCTAAGCCATTTCAGGTGAAAATATTATTAACTAATTAAGTGTCATGTCAAAATTAGTATAAACTCTAAGGTGAAAATATTATTGACGAACTAAGAGTTAGTCACAATTAGTCTATATTCTAAGCCATTTCAGGTGAAAATATTATTAACTAATTAAGTGTCATGTCAAAATTAGTATAAACTCTAAGGTGAAAATATTATTGACGAACTAAGAGTTAGTCACAATTAGTCTATATTCTAAGGCATTTCAGGTGAAAATATTATTAACTAATTAAGTGTCATGTCAAAATTAGTATAAACTCTAAGGTGAAAATATTATTGACGAACTAAGAGTTAGTCACAATTAGTCTATATTCTAAGCCATTTCAGGTGAAAATATTATTAACTAATTAAGTGTCATGTCAAAATTAGTATAAACTCTAAGGTGAAAATATTATTGACGAACTAAGAGTTAGTCACAATTAGTCTATATTCTAAGCCATTTCAGGTGAAAATATTATTAACTAATTAAGTGTCATGTCAAAATTAGTATAAACTCTAAGGTGAAAATATTATTGACGAACTAAGAGTTAGTCACAATTAGTCTATATTCTAAGCCATTTCAGGTGAAAATATTATTAACTAATTAAGTGTCATGTCAAAATTAGTATAAACTCTAAGGTGAAAATATTATTGACGAACTAAGAGTTAGTTACAATTAGTCTATATTCTAAGCCATTTCAGGTGAAAATATTATTAACTAATTAAGTGTCATGTCAAAATTAGTATAAACTCTAAGGTGAAAATATTATTGACGAACTAAGAGTTAGTCACAATTAGTCTATATTCTAAGCCATTTCAGGTGAAAATATTATTAACTAATTAAGTGTCATGTCAAAATTAGTATAAACTCTAAGGTGAAAATATTATTGACGAACTAAGAGTTAGTCACAATTAGTCTATATTCTAAGCCATTTCAGGTGAAAATATTATTAACTAATTAAGTGTCATGTCAAAATTAGTATAAACTCTAAGGTGAAAATATTATTGACGAACTAAGAGTTAGTCACAATTAGTCTATATTCTAAGCCATTTCAGGTGAAAATATTATTAACTAATTAAGTGTCATGTCAAAATTAGTATAAACTCTAAGGTGAAAATATTATTGACGAACTAAGAGTTAGTCACAATTAGTCTATATTCTAAGGCATTTCAGGTGAAAATATTATTAACTAATTAAGTGTCATGTCAAAATTAGTATAAACTCTAAGGTGAAAATATTATTGACGAACTAAGAGTTAGTCACAATTAGTCTATATTCTAAGCCATTTCAGGTGAAAATATTATTAACTAATTAAGTGTCATGTCAAAATTAGTATAAACTCTAAGGTGAAAATATTATTGACGAACTAAGAGTTAGTCACAATTAGTCTATATTCTAAGGCATTTCAGGTGAAAATATTATTAACTAATTAAGTGTCATGTCAAAATTAGTATAAACTCTAAGGTGAAAATATTATTGACGAACTAAGAGTTAGTCACAATTAGTCTATATTCTAAGCCATTTCAGGTGAAAATATTATTAACTAATTAAGTGTCATGTCAAAATTAGTATAAACTCTAAGGTGAAAATATTATTGACGAACTAAGAGTTAGTCACAATTAGTCTATATTCTAAGCCATTTCAGGTGAAAATATTATTAACTAATTAAGTGTCATGTCAAAATTAGTATAAACTCTAAGGTGAAAATATTATTGACGAACTAAGAGTTAGTCACAATTAGTCTATATTCTAAGCCATTTCAGGTGAAAATATTATTAACTAATTAAGTGTCATGTCAAAATTAGTATAAACTCTAAGGTGAAAATATTATTGACGAACTAAGAGTTAGTCACAATTAGTCTATATTCTAAGCCATTTCAGGTGAAAATATTATTAACTAATTAAGTGTCATGTCAAAATTAGTATAAACTCTAAGGTGAAAATATTATTGACGAACTAAGAGTTAGTCACAATTAGTCTATATTCTAAGCCATTTCAGGTGAAAATATTATTAACTAATTAAGTGTCATGTCAAAATTAGTATAAACTCTAAGGTGAAAATATTATTGACGAACTAAGAGTAAGTCACAATTAGTCTATATTCTAAGCCATTTCAGGTGAAAATATTATTAACTAATTAAGTGTCATGTCAAAATTAGTATAAACTCTAAGGTGAAAATATTATTGACGAACTAAGAGTTAGTCACAATTAGTCTATATTCTAAGGCATTTCAGGTGAAAATATTATTAACTAATTAAGTGTCATGTCAAAATTAGTATAAACTCTAAGGTGAAAATATTATTGACGAACTAAGAGTTAGTCACAATTAGTCTATATTCTAA
Organism: Euprymna scolopes; assembly: GCF_053919585.1. NCBI lineage: Eukaryota > Metazoa > Mollusca > Cephalopoda > Sepiida > Sepiolidae > Euprymna > Euprymna scolopes. The sequence continues at coordinate 62,361,789 of NC_136510.1, forward strand.
GCCATTTCAGGTGAAAATATTATTAACTAATTAAGTGTCATGTCAAAATTAGTATAAACTCTAAGGTGAAAATATTATTGACGAACTAAGAGTTAGTCACAATTAGTCTATATTCTAAGCCATTTCAGGTGAAAATATTATTAACTAATTAAGTGTCATGTCAAAATTAGTATAAAATCTAAGCCATTTAAGGTTAAAATATTATAAACTACTAAAGTGTCATGTCAAAATTAGTATAAATTTTAAGGCATTTTATGTGAACATATTATTTACTCCTTAGTACTCAAAATTAGTATAAATGCTAAGACATTTACGGTGAACATATTATTAACTACTTACGTGTCATGTAAAAATTTATATAAATCCTAAGTAATTAAAGGTTAAAATATTATTAACTATTTATGTGTCATGTCCAAATAAAAATAAATTCTAAGGCATATCAGGTTAAAATATTTTAAACTAATTAATTTTCATATCAAATTTAGTATGAATTCTAAGGCATTTCAGGTGAAAATATTATTAACTACTTACGTGTCATGTCAAAATTAGTTTAAATGCTTAGGCATTAACGGTGCAAATATTATGAACTTCTTAAGTGTAATGTCAAGAGTCATTTCAACATTAGTATACATTCTAAGGCATTTAAGGTTAAAATATTATTAACTTATCAAGTGTCATGTTAAAATTAGTATGAATTCTAAGGCATTTCAGGTGAAAATAATATTAACTAATGATGTAAGGTCAAAATTAATATATATTTGAAAGCATTTTATGTCAAAATATTATTAACTACTTATGTGTCATGTACAAATTAGTATAACTTCTAAAGCCTTTCAGGAGAAAATATTATTAACTACTAAAGTGGCATATAAAAATTAGTATAAATTCAAAGGTATTTCAGGTTAAAATATTACTTACTTTTTACGTGTCATGTAAAAATCAGTATAAATTCTAAGGAATTTCACGTGAAAATATTATTAAAAAATTAAGTGTCATGTCAAAATTAGTATAAATTCTAAGGAATTTCACGTTAAAATATTTTTAACTACTTAAGTTTCATGTAAAAATTAGTATAAATTCTAAGGCCGTTCAGGTGAAAATATTATTCACTACGTACGTGTCATGTCAAAATTAGTATACATTCTAAGACATTTCAGGTGAAAATATTATTAACTTCTTAAGTGTCATGTCAAAATTAGTCTAAAGGCTTAGGAATTTCATTTGAAAATATTATTAACTAATTTAGTGTCATGTTAAAATTAGTATAAATTCTAAGGCATTTAAGGTAAAAAAATTTTTAACTACTAAAGTGTCATGTACAAATTAGTATAAATTACAATTTTTTTCAGGTTAAAATATTATTAACTAATTAAGTGTAATGTCAAAATTAGTATAAATTCTAAGGCATTTCATGTGAAAATATTATTTACTACTTAAGTGTCATGTCAAAATTAGTATAAATTCTAAGGCATTCCCGGTGAAACTATTACGAACAACTTAAGTCTACTGTCAAAATTAGTATACATTCTGAGGCATTTCATGTGAAAATATTAGTAACTAATTAAATGTAATGTCAAAATTATTACAAATTCTTAGGTATTTCAGGTGAAAATATTATTAACTAATTAAGTGTCATGTGAAAATTAGTATAAATTCTAAGGCATTTCAGGGGAAAATATTATTAACTAATTAAGTGTACTGTCAAAATTAGTATAAATTCTAAGTTTTTCAGGTGAAAATATTATTAACTACTTAAAAGTCATGTCAAAATTAGTATAAATTTGAAGGCATTTCATGTGAAAATATTATGAACTACTTACGTGTCATGTCAAAATTAGTATAAATTCCAACGCATTTTAGGTGAAAATATTATTAACTAATACAGTGTCATGTTAAAATTAGTCTAAAGGCTTAGGCATGTCAGGTGAAGATATTGTTAACTAATATAGTATCATGTAAAAATTAGTATACATTCTAAGGCCTTTCAGGTTAAAATAATCTAAACTACTAAAGTGTCATGTCAAAATTTGTCTAAATTCTAAGGAATTTAAGGGTAAAATATTATTAACTACTTAAGAGTCATGTCAAAATTAGTGCAAATTTATAGTCATTTCATGTTAAAATATTATGAAGTACTTATGTGTCATGTCAAAATTAGTATAAATACTTAGGCATTTAAGGTGAAAATATTATTAACTAATTAAGTGTTATGTAAAAATTAGTATAAATTCTAAGGCATTTCAAGTTTTAATATTATTACCTACTTATGTGTCATGTCAAAATTAGTATAAATTCTAAGGCATTTCAGGTGAACATATTATTAACTACTTAAGTGTCATGTAAAAATTAGTATAAATTCTAAGGCATTTAAGGTGAAAATATCATTAACTACTTACGTGTCATGTCAAAATTAGTATAAATTCAGGGCATTTAAGGTGAAAATATTATAAACTACTTAAGTGTCATGTGAAAATGAGTACATATTCTAAGGCATTTCTGGTTAAAATATTATCAACGTCTTAAGTGTTATGTCAAAATTTGTATAAATTCTAAAGCATTTATGGACAAAATTTTATTAACTACTTAAGTGTCATGTCAAAATTAGTATAAATTCTGAGGCATTTCAGGTGAACATATTATCTACTTAAGTGTCATGTAAAAAATCTTATAAAATCACAGGAATTTCAGGTTAAAATATTATTAACTACTTAAGTTTCATGTTAAAAATTAGTATAAATTCTAAGGCATTTAAGGTGAAAATATTATTAAATACTTACGTGTCATGCCAAAATAAGTCTAAAGGCTTAGGCATTTAATTTGAAAATATTGTTAACTAATTTAGTGTCATGTTAAAATTAGTATAAATGCTAAGGCATTTCAGGTAATCATGTTATTAACTACTAACGTGTCATGTAAATATTAGTATAAATTCCAATGAATTTCAGGTTAAAATATTATTAACTACTTAAAAGTCATGTCAAAATTAGTATAAATTTTAAGGCATTTCATGTGAAAATATTATGAAGTACTTACTTGTCATGTAAAAATTAGTATAAATTCTAAGGCATTTAAGGTGAAAATATTATTCACTACTTAAATGTCATGTAAAAAGTCGTATAAAATCTAAGGAATGTCAGGTTAAAATATTATTAACTACTTAAGTTTCATGTAACAATTAGTATAAATTCTAAGGCATTTCAGGTTAAAATATTATCAACTACTTACGTGTAATGTCAAAATTAATATAAATTCTAAGACATTTTGAGTGAAAATATTATTAACTAATAAAGTGTCATGTTAAAATTAGTCTAAAGGCTTAGGCATTTAAGGTGAAAATATTATTAACTAATATAGTGTCATGTTAAAATTAGGCATTTCAGGTGGAAATAATCTAAACTACTTAAGAGTCATGTCAAAATTAGTATAAATTCTTAGGTCTTTAAGGTGAAAATATTATTAACTACTTAAGTGTCATATCTAAATTAGTACACATTTAAGGCATTTCTTGTTAAAATATTATGCACTACTTACGTGTAATGTCATAGTTCGTATAAAATCTACGGAATTTCAGGTTACAATATTATTAACTACTTAAGTTTCATGTAAAAATAAGTATAAATTCTAAGGCATTTCAGGTGAAAATATTATTAACTACTTACGTGTCATGTCAATAGTAGTATACATTCTAAGGCATTTTAGGTGAAAATATTATTAACTTCTTAAGTGTCATGTCAAAATTAGTCTAAAGGCTTAGGCATTTCATTTGAAAATATTATTAACTAATTTAGTGTCATGATAATATTAGTATAAATTCTAAGGCATTTAAGGTGAAAATATTATTCACTACTAAATTGTCATGTCAAAATTAGTATAAATTCTAAGGAATTTCAGGTTAAAATATTATTAACTTATTAAAAGTCATGTCAAAATTAGTATAAATTCGAAGGCATTTAAGGTGAAAATATTATTTACTAATTAAGTGCCATGTTAAAATTTGTATAAATTCTAAGGCATTTAAGGTGAAAATATTATTAACTTCTTAATTGTCATGTCAAAATTAGTATGAATTCTAAGGCATTTCCTGTGAAAATATTATTAACTAATTTAGTGTCATGTAAAAATTAGTATAAATTCTAAGGCATTTCATGTGAAAATATTATCAACTACTTAAGTGTCATGTCAAACTTAGTACACATTCTAAGGCATTTCTGGTTAAAATATTATATAAAACCTTAAGTGTCATGTCTAAATTATTATAAATTCTAAGGCATTTATGGACTAAATTTTATTAACTATTTACGTGTCATGTCAAAATGAGTATAAATTCTAAGGCATTTAAGGTGAACATATTATTAACTTGTCAAGTGTCATGTCAAAATTCGTATAAAATCTAAAGAATTTCAGGTTAAAATATTATTAACTACTTAAGTTTCATGTAAAAATTAGTATAAATTCTAAGGCATTTCAGGTGAAAATATTATAAACTAATTTAGTGTCATGTAAAAATTAGTATAAATTCTAAGGCATTTTAGGTGAAAATATTATTAACTTCTTAATTGTAATGTCAAAATTAGTCTAAAGGCTTAGGTATTTAATTTGAAAATATTATTAACTAATTTAGTGTCATGTTTAAATTAGTATAAATTCTAAGGCATTTCATGTGAAAATAGTATTCACTACTAAAGTGTCATGTCAAAATTAGTACACATTCTAAGGCATTTCTGGTTAAAATATTATTAACTAATTAAGTGTAATATCAAAATTAGTATAAATTCTAAGGTATTTCAAGTTTAAATATTATTAACTACGTATGTGTCATGTCAAAATCTGTACAAATTCTAAAGCATTTAAGGTGAACATATTATTAACTACTAAAGTGTGATGTCAAAATTAGTATAAATTTAAAGGAATTTCAGGTGAAAATATTATTAACTACATAAAAATCATGTCAAAATTAGTATAAATTTTAAGGCATTTCATGTGACAATATTAGGAACTACTTACCTGTCATGTCAAAATTAGTATAAATTCTAAGGCATTTCAGGTGAAAATATTTTTAACTTCTTAATTGTCATGTCAAAATTTGTATAAATTCTAAGTCATTTCATGTGAAAATATTATTAACTACTTACGTGTCATGTCAAAATTAGTCTAAATTCTAAGGAATTTCATGTGAAAATATTATTTACTACTTAAGTGTCATGTCAAAATGAGTACACATTCTAAGGCATTTCTGGTTAAAATATTATTAACTAATTAAGTGTCATGTAAAAATTAGTATAAATTCTAAGGCATTTCAAGTTTAAATATTATTAACTACTTAAGTGTCATGTCAAAATTTGTATAAATTCTAAGGCATTTATGGACAAAATATTATTAACTACTTACGTGTCATGTCAAAATTAGTATAAATTCTAAGGCATTTCAGGTGAACATATTATTAACTACTTAAGTGTCATGTCAAAATTCGTATAAAATCTAAGGATTTTCAGGTTAAAATATTATTAACTACTTAAGTTTCATGTAAAAATTAGTATAAATTCTAAGGCATTTCAGGTTAAAATATTATTAACTACTTACGTGTCATGTCAATAGTAGTATACATTCTAAGGCATTTTAGGTGAAAATATTATTAACTTCTCAAGTGTCATGTCAAAATTAGTCTAAAGGCTTAGGCATTTCATTTGAAAATATTATTAACCAATTTAGTGTCATGTTAAAATTAGTACAAATTCTAAGTCATTTCAGGTGAAAATATTATTAATTAATTAAGTGTCATGTCAAAATTAGTTTAAATTCTAAGGCATTTCAGGTGAAAACAGTTCTAACTACTGAAGAGTCATTTCAAAATTAGTATAAATTCTAAGGCATTTCATTTGAAAATATTATTAACTTATCAAGTGTTATGTCAAAATTTTTATAAATTCTAAGGCATGTCAGGGGAAAATATTAATAACTACTTAAGTGTCATGTCAAAATTCGTATAAATTCAAAGGTATTTAAGGTGAAAATATTATTAACTAATTTAGTGTCATGTCAAAATATGTCTAAACTCTAAGGCATTTCAGGTGAAAATATTATTAACTAATTAAGTGTTATGTCAAAATTATATATATATATATATAGTGATGGCCAATTGATGGAAAACTGCTTTTTCTAAAGCTTATTAAAATCTATTTAAATCCGTTGTGTTTGAACAACTTTAGGTTTAACCAGAAAGACAATACCCTGAAGTTTATTGTGTTACAACAGAATAATATAATACTTTTCTATAATTTTTAATTGAATTTGGAATTTTAACCCAACCGCGTGTGACCCATTTTCTGTCGAATGTCATCAAAACAAATATTTTTTAAAAAGGTTTTTGACACAAACTATCTTTTTTATGTCTAAATAAAATTTACTATGATTGGTTTAAAGATTGTGCAAACATGTATTGTTATGTATTTTTTAAACATAGAATTGTTATAAATTTATTAAACATGTTTGTGTTGTTTTCAATTTATTGAATATATTGTTCTTTTTTAACAATTTGTTAAATATGTAGGTATCCATGCAGTAATAGACCGCATCGTCTGTGTATCTCATAGTACGCCATCTTGGTTATAGTCTGTTTTGTTTCAATATATTTTACCTTTCCAACCCATGTCCGTGTCCGTGTTTTTCCTTAGTGTCTCATCCCAGCCTCAATACAACTTTAACACCTTACTGGAGTTTTTACTTTTTATATTGTAAGGGGGGGGGATCTAATTGTTTAGATTTTCCAATAAATATTAAAACTAATATATGTATTTTTTCTCTCTATATATTGTAGTGGATTTTTATACTTTTCATTTTGGGACGTCATCCTGTGATGATTACAGTTACATTTGGAAGTGTTTTCATTTTATACCTGTTTGCTCATTGTTGATATGGATTTTTACTGCTGTTTTGTATATAACATGTTAAGCATTTATTTATAAATGGATAATTATGTTTTTACTTCAATTACATAGATCAGTATTACTATTTACACTAAAAGTACAACTCTACTAAAACTGTTCTTTCTGACAAAATTAGCTTACTCTATTTTTATTGTGTTTATTATTAGTTTCATGAGAAGATTCACTCTCGAATTAAACAGAGCTCACTATCGACAAACAAACAAACTAAAAGCAAAACACACCACACACACGTACATATACATGTATACACACCCACGCATAAATTAGAACTGAAACATTAAAACACACACACGCAAGCACACCCACACACGTACGGCCACACACACAGGCACAAAATTACCCTCATCTCTAATGTAACACACTGAACAATACCAACTTTATTTTAATACGAGACAAATAACACTAAGAAAATCTAGAATGACAGTGTATCGTCTACGCTCGGTCAGTTGAAGAGAAATCCTTCGTGACTGAAACAATTATTTTTCTTATTCTCATGCCTATCTAGCTGTTTGTTGCATTTTGTAACCGCTTTTGTAGTATGTTGATTGAATTTGGAGGAAGTTATGATGTGTTTTGAATTTTTGGGTTGACGTTTGCTTTTTATTATTTTTGTTGTTTTAAGTATGTTGTTCAGTTTATCGTTCTGACTCAGAAGGATAAGGTGTTTTTGTTATCTCTAGAAATAGCTCTGGGTTGTTTGTATTGTGTATAGATATGTATGCTAGAATTTGTTCTTTGTTGTGCTTTCTGGGATTTCTTAGTTGGTCTACTGGAATTTCTTCTGCTAGTTTAATACCTTCACATACTAGTAGTGTTGGGTATCCTCTTTTCTACAAGGTTATTTGCAGTTCATTTGGTCTGGTCGAACGGAAGTGTTTATCTTTGACTATGGTGCAGACTCTTCGTGCCAGGTTGTAGGGTATAGATTTTAGACAGTTTTTGTGGTGGTGGCTTTTGAAATGGAGGTATTGTTGAGTATCTGTGTGTTTGTGGTAATTGTCTGTGATTATGGTTCTGTTTTTAATTTTTACTAGAATGTCTAGAAAAGGTAGTTTTCTGGGGCTTTGTCCTATGGTGAATTTGATTTTGGGGTGTAGATTTTGGAGTGTTGTTTAGAGCTTTTCGATGCCCCCGTGTAGTTTTCCAGAGGATAAAAGCAATCGTCCAGGTATCTCTTCTAAGATTATAGGAATAGTATCTTGGCATTGTGTCCGTATTTCTGCTCTATCCTTTCATAAAAAGTCTTGTCCAGGTAGGATAGTGTTTGGGTGGCGTAAGTTCGTGCCATTTTTGTACATTGTTGTGCCTAGTATTTGGATGTAACTATCATTATTAAATTCGAAGGAGTTGTTGAGGATTATAGCCACACTGTCAATCACAAATTGTTTGGTGAATCTGGTGTGTAATGTTTGTGTATATTTATCGATCCAGTATGAGATAGCTTCTTTTCCTAGGTTGTGGAGTATATTGCTGTATAGGCTGCTAACATCGAATGTAGCTAGTATTAATCCATGGTCTATTGTTTGTGGTAGGGAACTTAGAAAGTGGATGCCGTCTCTTATGTAGCTTCTGACTGGATCGGTGAAGAGCTGTAATAGTATGTCTAATAAATTGCTAAGTTTGTTTGTTGGGCATGCTGATCTACCATGGATATGAATCTGAGGTCATTGGGATTTGAGGTGCTGATGTATTCTGAGTATTTTTATGTTAATGGCATGTCTTATCTCGTTAGATTTGTGCATTTTAAGTTGTCCGTAGAAGATATTTGCTTTTGTCAAGTTTTCTTTTTTTTTAGTTTATGTTCTATTGTATATTATGCAAAATTTTGTGATTTTTAGACTTGGCTGTGTTGTCTATGTTAGAGCTAATTGATTTATAATAGTTTTCGTTCCCTAGTGATTCTAAAATTTTCGTTTTATAGTAACTTTTATTCGTGATAACCACCACATTACCTTTGTCTTCCTTTATATTTGTCATTATTTCGGATGTTTATGAGTGCTTGCTTTTGCTTCAGTGTTATGTTGCTGGGGGGGTTGTCTTTTTGCTGAGGGTTAAGGTTCCAGAGCCTTTCAAAAAAGGTGTTTAATTTCTTCATATTGTTGCGTTTGTTGGGAAATATGTCGGCTTATTTTTTCACTAATGAGTCGTCTATTGTGTTTTTCCTGTCCTTTAATAAATCTATGAGTCTAAATTTACGTGAAAATTCTTTAAGGTCTTTCTTCAACTATGCTATGTTACTTTTGAAGGCTGGGCCCAGTTTTAATTCTTTGATTTCGTTCTTTGTTAGTGTCTCCATGGATAGATTTATGACTTTACGTTTTATGTTGTTTAGTCTGGTGTTGCCACTTTGTGAGGAATTTCTAAAAATGATGATGTATGTTGTTGGTTTTATTGTATTGGTTGGGAGGTGGGTTATGATAAGGGTGTGTGGATTTTGGTAGTGCCTGGAATATTTGAATTGGCTGCATTGGCGTGGAGGATATTTTTGAGGTCTGGTTTATTTTGTGGGATTATTTTGGGTTGGGTGGTACCTATGGAGGTGGTTTTGTTTCGTAGGGTTGTTTGGGTGGGGATTATTGAGTTAGCGGATATTTTTGGTGATTTGTATGGGTGCGTAGGGTGAGTGGTAAAGGGTTCCTACTTGTGTTGGATGATGTGGTTGATAGTAACTAGATTTGTATTGTTGTGTGGGATTGTATTTTTAGGGGCGTTGTGTGGTGGTGTGTTGTCAGTATTTGATATGTTGTTTAGTGTGTTTTTATAGCACTATTTGTTTGGTGCCTGTATTCCTCTGTGGGCGTGTGGTGTGCTTGATGTGGGTTTTTGTTGAATTTGTTGGTGAGGATGGGTGTATGGTGTGACGTAACCGTCCGGAGGGAGGCTGAGGCTCCCGAAACACTGGAGAATGCCGGGCAGAGATGAGTTTTTTTTATTATTAAGTATTGTTGTATGCCAGGGCGACAGCAACCAACCCTGCTAAAGGAGTTAAGTTATAAATTTTATGATTTTATGAAACCGACATATAAATCTGATTGTTTGGTGAAAGTGACAATTTGATGTCACTTTGAGGGACATAATGAAATATAATTTCGTTTCCAATGCTCTCAGGCTCGTCTCGTTTCTGATTACTGTATCAGGTCGCGAGAAAACAGGCGTGAGAGAGTTTTTGCAGAATCACAGGTACACACACAGTGATTCCTCTGAGGTGACGTAATTAGTGGTGATTGGTCCAGGCGGTAACCCGACCTACCTCTGACGTGACTACATAAACGGGTCCTTATGCAAAAATCTGCAGTTGTAGCTGAGATTCGAGAGAAATCAAATACAATCGGAGAGTCGCCACTCCTCTCTTCCCAAACCGTCACGACCGCAAAACCGAGAGTAATTAATCTAATCGGGACTCAGTAGAGTTTTTGTCAAAATCAACAACTGAACAATTGTATATAATTTTATATTGTGTATATATATATCTTGAATTAACCAGTAGAATAGATATAACCAAGTTTGTCCTTCTTTTGCGTGCATGAAATGGATTCATTTCTAGTGTGACAGATCGACGAAGCAGCGGATATCAACCCGAAGGACGAACACAGGTCACATTGAGATCCGTGATCGAGGATTGACGCGTATGTGACAATGAGATCCCTATTAGGGATCGCTGAGGGTTCACAATGGATATTTTGTGGCCGGTTCCTTGCGTGTACTTTGGTCTGGTGTGTGGGTATGCTTGTAAGTGATGTGCGTTTCGGTTCTTACGTTCGTTTCATAATCTTTTAATCTGTTTATATCGATAATTATTGTTTAATTTTCAGTTGGTCATGTTCGGTGCTTGTTTTTTGTTTCTTTTTCTATTTGGAATTTCAGCCAGGTTTTTTTTTTTTTCGTTCGATAATTTATTTGGATTTTTTTCTCTCTGCATTCGGATTCCCAGAGTTAAAAAAGAATTGGTCTCCTTGGTTACCATTTTGTTGTTTTCTGTGTATTCTTCTGTGAGGTGTATTTTCGTGTCCTTCTGTATTTCGATTTTGGCCTGTAGTTTCGATGTTTAGGACTTTTTTATTTTCTTGTGTACCTTCGTGTCCTGTGGTATGATTTTTTTTTGCTGAATTTGTTTGGGATGAATTGTTCATCGATTCTTAAAAATGCTCTTTAGTTTAAGACGATGATTATGACGATGATGATGTTACATTTGACTGTTCTTCTCTTTTTTAGGAAAGTTTTTTATGTTTGGAGATTTTGTTCTTTTGTTTTTAATGATTTGTTTTGGATGTTTCGTGACATGTTCCAGATGTTGTTTTGACACCGGTGATTCGACCTTGGCATTGGCACGTTGGTAAACACGTCAAATAGCAGACATGGTCGAAGGAAAATATATTTACAAAACTTTTGAAGATTTAAAAGAAAAATATATATTTACAAAACTTTTTTTAAGTAAGTAACAGAACCAACGTATTTAAATAAAAGGGTGTTCTTCTGTTTCGTTTTTTTTTTTTGCGAATGTTTCGCGGAGTTTTGCGACCAAGATTGATTTTTATGTAATGGTTTGTTTCTGTGTGCCTTTTGAATACAATTCAATATTTATTTAATTATTCTTTAAAACATTAACTTTAGCTACAATTAATATATTTTTAAAATAAAATTTAATATTTAAAAATATTATTTTAAAAATATATTAATTGCCGCTAAAGTTTTAAATGTTTTAAAGAATAATTTAATAAATATTGAATTGTATTAAAACTAGGCACCGCCAAAAATGGCCAAAAAATCAAGTTGTTGTTGTTTTTTAAAACGAAATTACATTTATTAAAATCCATTATTTCTGAGTAACCTTTTTTTTCCAGAAAGATGAAACCCTGAATTTTATCATATAGAAAACAGAATAATGTAAAACTTTTTCTACTATTTTTAATTAAATTTTAAATGTTAAATTTTCTCAAAAAGTTAACAATTGACATTTTTTGTCTTGCACAAAAAAACGTACATAAATATTTAAAAAAAAAGGTTTTTGAAATAATTTATTTATTTATTTGTTGTCTAACTAAGATTTAGGATGATTTTCTATGAGAATATGCAAAAATATTATAATATAAGTACCTGGATTTCAAATAATTCCACTTATTCATATAGCCAACCAGTTACTTCGCGTCGATCTAGAATCTAGATCGACAATATTTACGTTTGTATTTGATAAAAAGCAAACTATGGAAGACCAAACAGGCCAAAAAAAAAAACAACTTATTTTTCAGTGACGAAAATTTCAATGTATTATTAACGCTGAGGCTGGCCAGTACCAGATGGGTGACCATTTGCATGAGTTTGGTTTTTAATGTGTATGTGTGTGGGGGCCAGGCTCCCCAAAATGGGGGGGGGCAATTTAAAGCAGAATAAAAAAAATTATTTCAGCGCGTTTGGTCCACCGTAGTCGAAAGGCTGCAAACGTTTTCAAACGGGATCGAAAAAATGATGCTATTTTTAACACAAAGGGCACAATATTTATCGATTTTTTTTTGTATCGATCCTTCAAAGCATGCCCTGTTTAATAATGGTCATGCATTATTCGGCTCGCTAAAAAAAAATTGTTAATTTATTTATCAAAGATTTTTAAATGGCTTTTTTCGAATATTAATTTTTTTTTTGTTTTGCTTAACTTAAATTAATTATTTTACTTAACATATTCACCGAATTTCACACTTCAAAACTCCAAAGCGGGATAATCAAACACAATCGAAGTTCTGATATTCAGACGTCAAAATAAGGTATGCAAACAATTTTTTTTTTAATCTATAATTTTGTCCCTTAGAACAACACAATATGTTGTGTTCAGTTTCAGATGATTATTTTAAGCATATTTTTACCCCCTCAAAACAAGGGGGGTTGTAAGCAATATATATATATATATATATATATATATATATATATATATATATATATATATCGTTTGTGAAAAATAAGTACACTGTTATAAAGTTCATTCTTCTCTTGATAATCGCTGAAAATTTCGTATTGATCGGATAATAACCTGATTTTTGGTAGATTTTAAAAAGACGGTCCGTCAAAAAGTACTTACCTGCCCCCACCCCCCCCCCTCAGTTTTGGCGGTGCTTAATTAAAACACACACACGGAAAGAAAAAAAAAACAAAAACAAAAAAAATACACTTTACATAAAATCAATCTTTGGCGCAAAAACCCGCGAAACATTATAATTATTATTATTCTAAGGTTTGTTAAAAAGTTCTGTAAATATATTACAAACGCATTCAGAAAGACACCCATTAATTTAAATATATTTTATTTAATACGTTCGTTTGTTACTTACTTAAAAATGTTTTGTAAATATATATACATTTTTTTAAATCTTCAAAAATCTTCAATATTTGTCAAAATTTAATGTTTAAAAATATTATTTAAAAATATATTAATTGTCGCTAAAGCTAATGTTTTAAAGAATAATTAAATATATATTGAATTGTCTTAAAAACGTTTTGTTACTTTCTTAAAAGAATGTTTTGTGAATATATATTTTTCTTTTAAATCTTCAAAAGTTTTGTAAATATATTTTTATTCGACCATGTCTGCTATTTGACGTGTTTACAAACAACCAACGCCATGTGCATGTGCCAATGTCAAGGTCGAATCACACTTGAAATGTGCGCCGGTCGTCGTTAGGCGTCGTCTTCTGCTACAGGGTATCTATTCTTTACTTGATCCCTTTTTATTATAAAACTAGCTGTACCCGGCCACGCGTTGCTGTGGCTCAGTTTGTTAAAATGGAACACATGTGAAAGTAGAGAAAAGTTTGATTCTTTTTTTCAAGAGCCTGTACAAATTATTTTTTTTTTAACAGATGTTAAGAAAATAAACAGAAAAATACTCCCATCATTAATTATGCAAAAAAATAAATAAAATGTTGATTTAGTGTTTCAATATGCTTATAAATTACGATAAAACTTGCTGAGTATGCACTGTTTTACGGTTGTTGTAAAAATGGAACGGAAACTTAAATTTCGCTTCATTTTGATCTTTCTTAATTTTTTAATTGTGCCCCCCCCCAAACGAATATAATCGAAACAGTAACATTCAACAATTGTACTTTATGTATATACTAGCATTTCAGCCCGGCGTTGCCCGGGTGTTTGGAGGTGTATGCTGAGCAAAAAAAAAAAGAGTAAATTTTTTTTTAATTTGACCCCTATTATGACCCCTTAAAATCTATAGTTTCGGGCTCAAATCACTTTATTAAGTTAGATCCAGGTTCAAGGAACCTATATCTAAAATTTCAAGTGTCTAGACCCAAAATTGTCGGAGGAGTTTGGTAGAGTTCTTAAAGGTCAACTCGTTGAAATTTGACCCCTTAACAGCCAAATTTCTGGCTGACACCCGTCACATCGATTTTCCCAAATCTCAGTACCCGGTATTTCAAATTTCGAGTCTTTAGACTAAAAATTGACAGAGTTATTGCGTAGGGAAATGTACACAGACAGACAGACAGACACGTTCACTTTTATAGATATATAGAAAACACAAAATGGGTGTTTGTATTACTGTACACATAGATTCGAAAAAGTTGGCAAAAAACAAATATATAATAAATAAATGTTATCAAAGGCAAGATAAGTTACTTTTCTGCCAAACTGGATATATTTTTTGTGTTTTTATTGAATGTAACATATTTATTCAGCTCGAAAAACATACAGTGTTTACCGATGTATTCGAAAATTCAAGATGGCGTCTCACACCCTCTTTAACACCGTAAGTATGGAAAAAGGTGTTATAAATAAAAACACTATACAAAATACTATTAAAAACCCGCCGAATATATGTCAACCTATGTCACGGTAACATATATTGAGCGAGTTTTT